>NC_061077.1:3623968-3923968 GCF_021917145.1 Hypomesus transpacificus | reverse complement strand
CCTGGAGCGATACTAGACTACAGCGACCTTGTCTGATGCTTCCGAGTCACGGCAAGGTGTGCCAACTGAAAAATGATGGCGGTAGACAAGTAAACATGGACAATGTTTTCACAATGCACACTGCCTTGTTCTGAGCTCTTCTTGTTTGTATTCAAGATTTCAAACTGGCGAGAGCAACTTACCATAGCTGCTGCACTACCTGCACTATGTGCAGCCACATTTAGCTAAATAAGTGCCTTTTACTAGGACACCTGACATTCCCTAATTTTGACACTTAAATAAATGAAAAGTGTTTTGTTTTGGGTCGTTAGAGTTCGATTATTACAAGTAGACATCTCACAGTAGACGTCATTGTGTTTTGCATTCAGTTTTTGCTCCATTGTAGCCCATTGACGTTTTTCAAGATAAGTGAGACAAATTTGCAATTAAGTGAAATCATCAGACTGTGTCTGAATCGTTGTTTTGAATATTATTTGTTGTTTCACAACTTTCTGGAGCTACTACTCAGAGTTTACACGGACTCTGGTCGACTGATTAAAGCTCAAGAGGCGAAGCTCTGGTGTGTTTTTGACAACCGCCACTAGATGGCGCAAAGGTAGCGCTGCCGCCATTTTGCGCTGCTGCTTTATCGCTTTTATCTGAATGTAAGATATTTATCATGATGATTAAGAAAGTAATATCAACTTAAACGGCTCGGATAGCATCATTTTACCAGATATTTCCTCAGAAATGTATTTGTGAAATTTTTATAAATTAAAAAGTTGCCTACTTGGTTTATCCTCAAGTTTATGATTTATGAATTCATGAATGTTAAATGAATGAATGAACGAAGGAATCATGTAGCCCTAATCGTCATTTCTGTCGTCCAATTAATCAATGACATTCTGAATGAATGGTTTTCATATTTCGGCTTTGATTCTGTAAAAAAATGTGACCTAATAATCAAGTAAATAATTAGTATTAATATTTATGTTGGCTATATAGACATATAATAGTTTAACATGTAATTTGCTCTTTGTTGGAGTGACGTCTTACTGGAATACAGTCCAAAATGGCGGATGTGTAGGACTCATAGGTAGGACTGCTGCTGGGCGCAGATGTTGCAATGGAACGTTCTATTGAGCTTCACTTTGTGCTTCTACACTCTTTGGCCTGACAGCAAAGAAAGTTAGGACATAGCTATTTATTTTGTTAAAATGTAAAATGATTGCATTGCTTTGACACGAAGCTGTGAAAAAGAATAACAGTCTTGCTGAAAAACATGGACTTGCTTCTTTATTGTGAAAGACTGGTGAAACAAAAAATGGGACATTTTCATTTCAATGGCATTCAGTTTCAAACAGAATACATGCATTCACCAAGTAAGATCCATGGTTTTGATTGACACTTAGCTACAGGAGTTACAACCTACATTCTGTAGGGCATTCTGGAATATGTTTTTAGCTTTGTAACACACTGTCATAAAACATTTCTATAAAATGTTTGCATTTGCAAAGCACAGGAAATACAACAACAACAAAACTGTATCCAAAATATTTCAAGTAAACAAATTACCAAAACAAAACAAACCATCCAAAAGATTTGAAGAAAATGTGCTTTTGTTTGAGTTTGGCAATTGTATTGAATTGCATCCATGGAGACTTGCCAAAGATACAGTAATTGTTACCATAGAATCATTCAAGATGCATGAAACCAAACTGTCAGTTTGGAAGCATTTCAGAAAGGACATGGTATTATTTGTTTAATTTAATGCAATGAACCACCATGTTATCAGTCAGTTGTTGGGTAAATCTGCAAGGAAACAAAACAGAAGGAATGCATTGTAAACCACTCCACATCATGCAGCCATTGTAATGACATGCATGTTTCATTACTGTGAACTTTAAGTCAAATCAGGAGCAAGTTACCTATCCCAGATACTGACTTAGTGATCAGTAGAGTCAAGGGACAAGGTAAATCTATTCAAACAAGTTAGAGAGTACAGAGAGACAGTATATTCCCGAAGTCGTTAAGACATCCGTATGCAGTTATCCATTGTGATTGGTCCACACTCCTGTGTTCTTGTGTATCGTAGGTCAGGCCCAAGGCAATGCATAAGACAGTAATTCTCCCAGGTCCATCTCTCCAGAGGAACATACATTTCCTATTCAGTCCTCCTCATCCTCTGGTTCTTCCACAGGTGCCTGCAGGAGGCTATGCCTAAGACATGTTTGGAGGTAGTGCACCAGGGTTCGCTGGAAGTGCTGGATGCTGCGTTGCTCCCACAGGGTGTGGCCCCCATCTGGGTACAGCTGCAAGGAGTAGTTGGCCTCTACCTTCACCAGACGGCTCAGGAGCTCAGCACTGTGCTGGAAGTGTACCCTGGCTTTGAAATCACAAACAAACACATGCACATAGATGACGTTTGCAGGAACAATTTCATATATTTATTTCAAACCATCTGTGATATTTACCATCTGCAGTTCCATGCAGTATGAGAAAGTTCTCCTCCTTCAGCTTGGTGACCTCCTCCAGCACAGAGGCCATCTAAAGAAATGAAAGAGACAAAGAAACTTCTATTACTCTTAGCATGTCAGTATCTTCATACAGTAATAGATACATTTTCAAATAACATTGTATCTATTATAGCTTGTATTCAAAATAATAGTTTATTAATTAAGAGAAGAGGACTGTTGATGTGAAAGATACTCACTAAGTAAGTGTGCTCATCCTTTACAGGGAGTCCCAGATACCTCTCTGAGAAGGCAGCACCTAAAACATGTGAAATCGCTTGAATCTTTAAGTAGCGTTCAATATGTATGAGTTTTATATTCACTTGTAAAACATGGTAGGAACAAGGCAAAGTCCAGACTCACTGTACAGTTTGAAGTCTGTTATAGGAGCTGCAGCCGCTGCACATCGAAATAACTTCTCAGTTGCAGCTAGCATCTTGAGGGTTACATAACCACCAAAAGCCTAGAGACAGAGATACACTAAACTGAGAACTTTGTATTGTATTTTGTACTTTGTATCCACTTTGTATAGATTGAGATAGAACAGAACTGTCAATTCCAGATAGCAACCTTGCCATAAAGGGCCATACGTCGATCATCAATGTAGGGGAGTTGCATCAACCACCTATGATTGAAGGAGAAAATGAGTAAATCAATGAAACAGATATTTCTCATGTAATTTATTGACTGTATTACATTACAGGACACTAACTCTACAACTCCAAGCTGATCTTTGACTCTCAGTGAGCCAAGCTTGCGTGGGTCATTTGCAGGGGCCTTCTGTCCCCGTCCATCATCACTCCTGCCATCCACCCAAGCCAAGGCCACGTCATGAGAGCTGAGCAGGACCTCAGGCCAGCCCAGGGCAAACTCCTCTGTCACTGACTGACTGCCTGGAACTCCATTCCTGCAGAGCAAGATAAACATGAACAACTCATTTGGAGCTTGAAAAATAGTAGAGGTCAGAAACAGTGAAAAATGTTTTTTTTGTATGTTTGTCATACGTAAAATAATCTAACAGCATATAGCAGGTAACAATAACCTTAACAACGGTAAGTATTTTTAACCTTCACAAATAACAGTTGTCTATGCATTACAGACTTACACAATGATGAGGAGCGGGTGGAGGTTGGCTTCAAACCACTGAGGCAAGGACAATTTCAGGTGGAGGTCTGATAAAAACAAACATAGATGGTACACCAAGTCCAGTGTTGCAGACTTCATCAGTATTCCCCCTTACACCACCAGTAGATGAGCTCTCCTGGGCCTCGTGTTTCATTCTAATGACGCAAACATTGAAAACACAGACAGGCGTGCACACACACACTCCTAACACACACCCTAAAACACTTACACAATCACATTGACTGATTTTCCCCACTCCCCAAGAGAAGGTGTTATTCAGGTTTACCCTCCCATCGAGACATAATCAACAAATTGAAACCCTTTACTCTGTAATTGTAATTGGTACTCTGCTATGTTTAGCTTGATCTTTACCAGCCTCTTGTTAGATACAGCACAGTAGACTGGACTATCAGATAATGTAAATTACTTGCTTGATGTTGATCTTTAAAACTCAGTCTGCTGTGTGTGTTTGGATGTGTTCCACAGGTATACCATGGTTATCTGCTGAGAGGGTCTTGAACAGGGTCTTTGGGAGTCTCTTGCCCTGTAGTGCTTCAGAGAGAGGTGCATTATCCTCCATAACCATGTAACCTATCAAAAGAAAGAACTATTGTTTTCAAATATGCCTATGTAATCGAGAATGCAGCAGCAAATTCTCTGCAAACAGACAATTCCACCCCAAAAATCAAATTTGGACACAATCAATATTGATATTCACATGGATTATTTCCCCTTAACTTTATATGAAGTCTGAAATGTGAAGAATCTTAGACGGTGTGGAGAATCTTAGAGGGGTTTTGAGCCATAGGAGGTTTGTATACTGTATTAATGTGTGTATACTGCCCTCTACAGCCTTCTGTGCAGTGCTATATAATGGAGCTTGGGGGAGCAGGTTTGGCTTAAAGGTCCCATGGCATGCTGTTTTTGAATGCTTGTATATAGGCCTTAGTGGTCCCCTAATACTGTATCTTAAGTCTCTTTCCCGAAATTCAGCCTTGGTGCAGAATTACAGCCACTACGAGCAGTCCCACAATGAGCTTTCCTCAGGACATGCTGTTTCTGTGTCTGTAGCTTTAAATACTATGAGGAAGAAAGAGGCGGGGCTAACTGCCATACTTCGGTCATTTGCAAACCATGATGTCTCGAGGAAAAACCAATGTTAAGCTTGCACGGTCATAGCTCATTTTTGCATTGGTGGGCCAAATTCTCCGTGCGGGCAAAGCAGAGAAAGGGGAGGTAACCTTCCGTATTGTGACGTCAAAACATGGGGGATTTTCCGAGCGTTTGAGCTCTCATTTTCTCAAAGGCGGAGAAAAATACCCAAGGCTTGGTTTACACCTATCGGCATTTCTAGCCACTGGGGGACCAAAGGCAGGCTAGGGGAACTCGTATTAATGTTAAATAACCTCCTAAAGTGAAGTTTTCACGTCATGGGACCTTTAATGAATTGAAGTAAAAAATTTACAATATGGTGAAAAAACTCACTGGAAGGGTCCTTTGTAATGTGAACGGTAACTTTAGGGATCCCAGGGCCTAAGTGAATATGGTTAAATAAAGACATTTGTTTTCAAGTAGTATTAGTTTGATAATACTGGGCACTGATGATCCAGTGATTGTGTTCCAAGCACTTACCAAGGCAATACAGTGTGAAATATGTCTGATTGGGGCTGAACTCGGCTTTAAAAAAGCTGCATCCATCTAATAAATTGCAGGTGAGACACTGGCGTTGGAAAACCCCCTCCAGATCCGCACTAGAAAAAAATTGTAGATTATCAAAAAATTAGATAACAAACAATTCTTCTCTACACTGTCATTTTAAAGAAAAGAACCAAAAACACAGTATGTTCACACTCCAGTTTACCCTCTTTCCAGATTGTTTTGACCAAGTCCAAAGCAGTGTAATAACAAAACTACATGAAATATATAAGATAAATGTGTGAGGGTCTGAGAACGTTAATCACAGGCTGTGGATCAGTCTCAACATCGTCGACACTCCTGCTGTAGCCCAGCACCTTCCCATCCACTCAGCTTGCTGCTTCTTGATAAATGTGTTAGCTGGGCAGTCTGCCTGCAGTGCACTGGAGAGGAAGCTCTTCATCTGCTACACAATAGCCCCTGAGCTCACTTGTCTAAACACCTACCTTCTTTATAATGGTAGCAAATTATACAGCCCTTATTCCCTTGAATTCCCAGCAGTACTATATGGCAGTGGGCAGCACCAACCTAATTAATATCCTAATATTTACAGAACATCTCTGGAAATAGTAATGTAGGTAAACTGAGATGCAATTCGTCCTCCACAAAAAAAGTGAATATATGGAGAATACAAAGCAGATGAGCATAAGCAGGCAGTCACAGAATTAGTAGATTATGTTTGAGGATGTTTTAGAGGGGTCCAACCTTACCTGTACAGATGTCTGCTCTGTCTGGATTCTTCTGTGCTTAGAAAATATCTGCATTGAGAGATGATTAATAATGTCATTAATTTACCCATCAAGGTCATTCAACAAAACATCACTGAGACAATACCTTTTAATACGTCACCCAGCTATTGTATCACAGTAGCACAGTAGAACATGTGATGTGCAGCTGTTGCAGGTGAATTATGGTATTAAATAAAGAGTATGATTTTCCACTGAAATGCAGCATTTTTCCAGCCGAATGTGTGACCACAGTGGGAGTGATTTGCTTGGAGGCAAACAGAACAGCCACCACTTGGGCTTTGTGATTGCAACCATCTGGTTTCACCTGCAGCTCTTCCTCCCAGAATCCTCTGTGCTGCGTCTGGATTCCTCAGTCTGTTTGAGTGTATGGAGTTTTTCCTCCCAAGTCTGATAGTGATGGCATGAAGACTGCTCAGGATGAGTTCAGGATGAGTCTAATCCAGCACAAGCTCAGGACTAATTCCATCCTCTGAAGTCTAAACTCAGTTATTCAGATATTTTTTTTGAGGTAGAGTTCTTTGCCTGCCTAACTCTGATGAATGATCTGATCATAGTTTTGATCCTTCACTGGGCATCAGAAGGACATTTCTCTGCTACTCCGCCAGTAATCAGTTGTCACCTTAATTCATACTGAGCCCATTTCAAGCTGCAGTTTTTTTTAATGATATCTCTCTAGTCTCTCTCCTAGCTCTTGCATGTCTGTGTGAGATGCTGTGACATCCAGTGGTAGAGCCGGAGGGGGGTTCTATGAGGCATCACACTTAGCTGTGCTTCTCACTTACATCTTCCCTGCCTCCTCATCCAGGGCACACAGCAAAGTGACATCCCAGTTCCCAGATGTCAGAAACCGTGGAGGGCCTGACGGCCCCGTGGGCTGTGTCACAGGTAGGAAAAGAGAAGAGGAGAAAAATGGCAGAAACAGGCTGATATTTTGACACTGAGAAAGATATATCCCCATGACTAATTCATTAGAATACCCTCACGCAATGCTATTGATTTAAGCATTTCTTAATAGCTCAGAAGTTTGGTATTGACAAATTATGCTCACTAACATTTTTACGAATTCCCCACGGAAATGGAATTCCTTTGGGAGAAAATAGCCTTTAAGTTATATGCTGTTCAGTTCTGTAATCTCAGTTTTGTGCCACCCTGTGGAAAAGTAAACAGGCATGTTATCAGTAAACTGTTCAGCAGGACAATACTGGGGTTCCAACTGACCTGGACAGGGAAGCTGGCAATGTGTTGGAACTCTCCACGAGCCCCCTGTTTGGCTGGCAGTGTCAGGAAAAACAAGGAGCCGTCGGCTGAGAACAATGGCACCTCCTGTTGAATCAGTTTGAATGTTAGGGTGAACAGAATCCAGCAAATATCACAGTGTCAGTGATTGGTTTTCTAATGAATATCAGCACATTTTAAATTGATTACTATTGTTACCTGTCGTTGGTTTTGCATCAAGTCCATGATCATCTTGTATTTCTGGGTATTTAAGATCATATAGATAAGAAAATATATTGCCAGAAAGTAAATGCTCCTCACTCCACGAGGGATGTGGGAAGGTAGCAAAACAGAAAAAACATACTGCAGTGCATCATTGAAAATTCCACACACACAGAAATCTGACCATAAAAATGGGAGGCGGGGGGGATTGGGAGCTTAAGAGAATCAATGCCAACTCGACCAGACTTTATATTAGATGTAAAAAAAAATACAAAAGATTACTTAAAGAGTGTTGCACAGCATTGTAAATCCACCACATTCATGTGAATGACCTTTGATACCTTACCTCTAAGCAAGCCCCTGTGGTAGCCTTGCACACACAGAGCACTGATTGGTTCTGGGAGCGATTCAACCAACGAACCGCTAGCCGGGTGCTGCTGGTCCAAGTCACCATGGAGATGTAGCTGTCTCTATGAGGGATGTTGTTGGAGAGAGGACAGAGACAGAGAAACAGAAAGAGATACCACCGTTTAATATTAACTGCATTCGTTTTTTTCCTGCGTGAAAGGTTGGTTCGGGGTCCTAGTACCTGGCATTGAGGTTGTCTGGAGGGATCATCTCTAGAGTGTGAGCTGGACCATATAGATTCACTACAAACAGACTGACTGCAGGAATACTGGAACCAGCCTGCACAGAGAAAGAAATTGTATCATAAAAGGAGGAAGAGTTAACATGAAATATTCAATAAGTCAAAATCTGAAATAGTAATTTCTACCTTAGGGTAAGGATAGAGAACATTGGAGGGGTAGAGGCCGCCTAAGAAGTGTGGTATATCCATTAAGGGAGTAGCAGAGTTATTGATGGTGAGGTATGCCAGTCGGGCCCCATCAGCAGACCACCAGTGGGCAGGATATGACAGAAGAATCTCCTCTGTTGACAGTTTAATGAGAGGAGCAGGACAGTCAAGAAGAAAATTGCTGATTGTGAACCAAATCTGAAATATCATGCATAGCTAAGAACCATTCTCAAGTTGCAAAGCAGTTCTCAAGTAATTCAACCAACATACAGTGGTGTGACAGGAAGATAGGAGGAGGCGCAGCATCATTTACCCTCGTAGGTCCAGTCAGAGATCCCACTGACCACCTGCTCCTCCTGGCCTGTGGCTGTTAGCCGCAGAGCCCTGCTGGTCACGTCTGGCTGGTAGTAGATATCTCCCTCAAACACATAGGCCTGGCAGCAGTGACAGTGTTAATCCGTTATCAAAGACAGATACAGGGCTCAGCGCTGGCTGTCTGAATCAAACGTCAGGCTCGGTCCAAGATTAAATGCATCATCAACCAGCCAAGCGAGAGCCAATATATCTTTACTTGGCAGATACACTGCTGTAGATGAACACAGACATTGCACCAAAAACAAATGACTCAATCTGAACAAAACTACAATAAATGATGAGCAAAGGAATGAGTACCAATCACTGCTATTATATTTTGTCAATATATATTTGATTAGAAATATTATTATTATATATTTATATTTACTATATAAATGTTGTTCTAAAAAGGCAAATTATTATGGATTGAATTGGTTGAAATAATTATGTTAAAACACAGTTTACTTTTGTAATAACAGATAGTTAAAAATGAATGTGTGTGTGTGAGAGAAAGAGAGGCAGAGAAAGAGAGACGAAAAGACAAACAGACAGAAAGATAGACAGAGAAAGAAGGAGAGAGAGAGAGAGAGAGAGAGAGAGAGAGAGAGAGAGAGAGAGAGAGAGAGAGAGAGAGAGAGAGAGAGAGAGAGAGAGGAGAAAGAGGAGTCTTACCAGCTGGTTCCCCTGGGGACCCCAGGCTGCATACTGTAGCACAGCCCTCCCACCAAGGTTTTGCTCAGTGAGATCTCTGGACACACACACACACACACATCCTCTGTTAGCCTCTTAAAAACCATTATTGAATAGAGTTCTGAGATCCGTCCATGCCTATTGTCAAGCTTGTTCTTAAAAAAAAGGTAAGATGCGAATTGCAAAACCAAACAGAGACGATCGGACGATCAGGTCGGATCATGCAATGACATAACACTGTAAAGGTGTTAAAATCAGATTTTCCTTCAAACAGGCACACATATTTCTTCAGTGCATATCCAGGCAGATCAAAAGGGCAGATCCTTCTAAAGTCCCTTCAGAGGCATCTGTCCTCCTTAAATACTCCAGGTCCAAGCTTTTATCCAGAGACACTAAAGAGCCTCTGACTGATCGGCAGGCAGGCAGGAATTCCTGGCTGTGATCCATGTACTCTAACCCTGACACAGGTTTACCACTGGCCACGGGGAGAGAAAGGTCATCAGAGATGATGGATGTTAGACAGAGAAATTAAGTTCAGATGCGATGGGACACACTTGGAGGAACTTGAGCAGTCCAGGGTCTCTTGCATTGGCAGTGCACATGCCCAGTAGCAGCCCATGCATCGGCATTCCTGGCTCTACCTACCCAGTAGAAACAGTGTAGATAGCATAGGAGGCTGTGAAGGACTGAGAGAACACCTGCAGGAGGTAGAGGACATGATGGGCACCGGGATGCCACAGTTACATAGCAAACAAATGTATTGCCAGGCAGGCACACACACACACACAAATCTATTGAACACACACAGGATTAAAAAAAACAGAGTAACCCCATTGTTTTGATGGCTAAATAAACCAATAGGCTATTGTTTGGAAAGGGAAAGTAATGGAGTGGTTTTAATAGGGCAAGAAACCAGGCCAGCATGTTCATCTGTGAGACTGCATCACCACATGGAGGACATCAGACGGGATTATGAAACTAAACCTGAGGTCCTTGTCCCTCTATGGTAAAAGAGACAACTTTGCATCACGTAAATGATGTAATATATGGAAGAGGATGGGAACTAAGTGAGACATCTCATTAAAATAAGAGCTATGATAGTCAATCTCATTAGAGAAATATGAAGTGGCAATGCTTCTCTGGCACAGTTATTAGATATAAGACCATCAAATGATCCTGTGCAAATGTGCGTGTTTGTTACTTGGAGATGGAGCCAAAAAATACCCACAGGATTTTACAAAAGCAAGCATACTAAATCCTTCTATTCGTATATAAATCCAGCAGGTACCTTTGACACACTACCCTCAACAAGCAAGTCCCCAAAACATAAAATGTCACATCTTCCATGCAGCATACTTAACAGTGTGATAGTACTATCCCGTGTTGTTAAGGATATATAGGAGAATGCTTGAAAGGGAGAGGGTTATGATTGGCAAACAAGGAATTAAGGCAAATACATAAAAGAAAGAACTGATTTGGGATTTGTTCAGAGTCTCATCACTGCCAGATATTGGTTCTGAAATATAAAGCTGACCACAGGGACAGCCATACAAGTTACTGCTCAAGTTGCTACAATAGCAACCGGAAACATTCAAATGTGAAGAGAACATTGGCCCAGGGAGATAAGGGATGGGGAGCAGAGTCACACAGATTCAAAGGTAAGTGCTGTGTAACAGGCCACAGAAACAAAATAGTGGATGTGTTTACTTACTGCTGGGCCAGCAGAGGCTATTGTGTCATCAGCACTCTGGTTAATTAGCTATTTAGAATTGACCAACAAAGCCAGAAATCTGGTTAATCTTTTATTGTTTGGGTAGCAGAGGTTGAGGGAAAGAGAAAGCATGATGTGTGTGTGGATGTGTGTGTTTTAAAGAGGGAGTGAAGGGAAGGAATGGAGAATATATTCTAATGTGGCCCCAAATTCGTAAGCCATAAATCCTTCCCCCCCGTTCCGCCAAAATGTTTTGCTCGTCTCCACATTACTACCGCCCCCCCCCCCCCCCCCCCCCCCCCCCACACACACACACACACAGCCACCCTCCACACCAAATGAAGAGCCACACTGCAGTGTGTGCTCACAGGGGAGAAGGCAATAATGGGACTGTATTGAGATTACACCCCCTCTTGTGTGAGGACAGATATTGGAAGGTCTTGTGTGCGTGTGCTGTAGTCCAAACACTATGGAGATCATAGAGTCCTTCCACATCCCATTGTTGCTGCGTCACATGCATTTCTCTCTGGTGCCTCAATGTGCTACCCTTGATACCAGTCACCAATTGGCTGTTGCTGCAGGAGAAGACCCAACTCTGTTTGCGTTTTCCTTGCCCTCTAACATTGCACAGTCTTGGTTGCCTGTCTGGCTGCCTTTTCTCATTTCCTCCCCATCATCAATATTCTTTGTACCCCTTCACACCACCCTGCTTTCTTTCACAGGCATACACATGTACACATACGCGTGTGATTCTTTGGCGTTCTGCAGAATGTATCAGCCCTTTGCCGCAGGAGCTGTGAGGTCTGTATGCACCCTCACCCCCTCACTTTTAACTATACCCCTCTAACCCTTTTTAAAATCCATTTATTTGTTGCCCAAGGGGCACAAATCTCCCCAAAGCCCCATGAGCTAATACCAAATCCAGAGAAGCCTTTCATCAACACCCATAGTCCACTCCACCTTTCTTTCCCTAGCAGCCCTCTCCTGTTAGCAGATCCCTATTCTTTTACACCCTTTCTGAATGATTTTGATTGGACAGGGGGATCTAAAGGTGAATGGTGCATATCACATATATTTCTGCCATTCTTAGATGCACACCGCTTCTTTACCCAATGAGGATGGGTGCCTGCTTCAAACAGCTTTAGTCAGCAGAAAACCTCCAGAGATTGAATAGGTATAAAGGAGAGAGAGGCATGGAAAGTATAAGACTGAAGAAAGCAGAACAGAAAAGAAGGATGAAATATATCCCTCCTGTAAACCCATCACACACACAGATACACATTCAAATACATTTGCACATGTGACATGCATGACTGGGCAAGAGAACATACCATACACACTTGTTCATACTGGGAGAATACAGATGGGCAGAAAGAATAATACAATAGGGAAATCGTTTATGCTAAATTAGACAATATAATTCATTCTGGACAAAAGCTTAAATCCTTATTGAGCTGCATTCCGATATGATACTGCACATGTATGATCAATCACTAAACTATTAGTGCTGTCAAACGATTAAAATGTTTAATCGCGATTAATCGCATTAATGTCATAGTTAACTCGCGATTAATCACAATTAATCGCACATTTTTATCTATTCTAAATGTCCCTTGATTTCTTTTTGTCCCATTCTTTTTTCAAATTGTAATGCTCTTATCAACATGGAAAAGTGGTTCGGATTGCTTCGTGCAAATATTTTTTGTTATTGAAAACAACATTGCAATCGCCTGGCTTTGACGAGGGGGCGGAGAATTCGCATCATCTGTGTGCTTGGCCATCAAGTGGTATTTCAGACTGGACGTGCTGCGATGATAGCTCAGTTTACAACGACAAAACACACAGATCACTTTGGTCTTGTCAATGGAACCATTTGGCAACTTTTTAAAAGTAAACTTTCCATTCAGAATCTTATTGGCATCCATTTCGGCGACTCGCGCTCGCCATCAACTCAAAACGTAACGTTAACCTACTACCAGAGAATGCCTCATATCCGTAAACGGGCTCTGCTACTACGCTTTAGCCGGATCGCAAGCCAAACAAGTGTGTGGCGTGCCTGTTGTTTTGTTTCCGGTCTAGCTAGATCCGGTGTGGTGTTGTAGTTTTTCTAACTTCGGTAGTTGTTGCAACAGCATGTGAAAAAAAACTACAAAGTTTGCTAGGCCAAAAAGAGCGTTAATCGCGCGATAAAAAATTGACGCCGTTAATTTGGGTTTGCGTTAACGCCGTTAATAACGCGTTAAACTGACAGCACTATAAATTATACATTGAAAGTGCAAGGCCTTCTCTACATCAAATGAACACACTAGTCTCTGCATCAACTATACTGGTCAACATGGTAATAAATGGCATGTACATTTACATTGACAATGACAAAGATTTGCCGTGAAGATGACAGTGATCAGTCAAAAAAAGACAAAGGGAGAAAGAGAGAACTGAGAGAAAGAGCTGGAAAGGATAGTAAAGAGAAAGAGATAAATAACTGTATGTGATGGGATTATTTATAAAACAAACATTTACTAATGGCTAATATTTTCTTAATTTTTATTTCTTCCCTGCCCCATTACTTGTTGATCATACCTCTTGCTTGTCCTTTGGGGAAATATCCAGCTATTTATGTAATGGATGGGTGTTTACAGAGACAGGGCTGACGGAGGGATAACAAAGGGCTAACATAAACAGGTAAATGTTGTTTGGTTTTTTCTTACAACACTCTGTGTGCGATTGCCTCTAACCAGATGCGATTTAGCATTTTACTCTCGTAAGCCTCTCATTAAAATTCCCCACAAACCATCAGGCAGATTTTTTTACAGCAGTGCCAACTTTACCACCCCATCTCTCTCAACACCCCCCCCTTCCGCACCACCACCACCAACTGATCTACATCAAACTGATCAGTCTCCCTCTACCATCCTCCTTTTAAACCCCTTCCCCCATCAGCCAGTTTAATTCCCTATACATTTTTCCCAGTGATTTGCTTGTGTCTGTATTACAGCGTGCTGAGCTATAGACTGCTGCAGCAGCAGAATCCTCCCTCCCCCTTCTCCCCCTCTTTCTCTGCTGTTTCATAAAGGGTATATCTCCACTTTCCCTTCTTCGACTGATTGTCCAGCACTGGATTCACATCCATGTAGCTACTGTATTACAGCTACAAGTGTGACAAAGAACTGTATTTGGTTGCTGAAAGAACCTGATATTTTAATGGATTTTCTTATGATAATGACTAGAATTCCATTATGTGCTGCATGACAGTATGCCTTATATTAAACGAGGGGATTGAATGAGGAGCTAAATTCTCCTTGGGGAATGTTTTATGTTCTACACTTGGTTTCTTTCAAATGTAATCAGTAAAAGGCTTCTTCCGAGGCTAAACTCACCGGTCTGATGTTGTAGGAAAGCATGACAAATCTCTTGTCTGCAGACACCTGGAACTTAGTAGACGTCAGGTCCTGTTGGAAACATCAAAATCAATACTTATCAGCAAGTCTCTCTGATCTCCATTCAACCATAACCTTACAGCCATCCTCTAATGAACAAGCTTAGTGAAGCTTCAAAACTGAGATAGATCTCTCTAGGAACAACTGTAGCTGGTTTACTGCATCAAGCACAACATTTCGAAAACTGTTCTTGGCTTTTGTCTGTGTGCAGGATTAACTAAGCTGAGAAGATGACACATCGAATGACAATTCAGTGGAACTACAGAACAGAAACCTCTCCCTCTCCTTACAACAGTACCCAGTTTGGTTCCTAGGCAATGACCCATATAAGTCTGTCACTGTCGTGCCGAGGCGGTGTTCAAAGTGATACCCTTGCTTGAAAAATCTCTTTGAAGCAATAAGTTGAGGGCTCAAACCGGGAAACCAAATAGGACAAAAACGGGTTTCAATTGTCACACAGCCTCAACATACAGGTCTCTATTCGTCTTGATGGAAGGATGTTTAACAAACGTTCTACATTCTCTCTCAGTTCGCAGGCACATCTCTATTGACCCATCCATTTGTCCAGCTGTACAGGTTCAAGAGCCAATCAATATTGAGATTGGTCTCTTCCCCCTGGAGGCAGATGTCTGTGTCTCACCAGGGAGCTGTTTTCCAGCAGGGTGGATGTAAGGTTGCTGTAGAGGCTGTATGACATGACATGTCCCTCTCTGGTGAGCACAGCAACCTCATTATCTGAAAAGAACAAGAGAAGGAACATTCTTTTTTCTTCTCACCAGTGGCTTAAGGTTGTTAACTTGCAAAATGCTTCTGTGACAGCATGGTCAGCTGAGGTTATCTAGGTAGCTGCAGGAAAAGGGGGCCGTCTTACCATTTAACCAGGCCACACTGGGATCATGAACTTTGAACTTCTCACTCTCAAGATCATCCATGGTAAGGCGAGATTGGAGTAACAGTTGTGACTCATCTTTAAAATGAGAGAAAGAGAGAGGTTTAAAATAGGCATAACCAGTCTACTTGTGCAATACCAATTCCAGCAAAAACACTATAATTGTAACATGAAACATTTTCCAATAAAAGACAGGCAAAACACAGCTACTTAGCATAGTCTTTAACATAGAGCACAGTGTGCCTGTGAAAGTAGGCACATTTGTCATTCTTAGTTTGTTTAGTCATTTTTCAAATGTCCCTGTTAATATGTTTGTCTAATAAAAATCCATGTGTGTTCGGTTACACTCCTCCTCCCACAGACCCTCTCTTTCTTCCTTCTTTCTCTTCCTCATTCTCTTTTTCTCATCCACCTATTTTCATTCGTCCCCTCTCCCATTCTATCCATTCACTTACCGGGGGAAAGGATGATGACTGATAGAATGACCAGTGACATAACAGACAGAATCACCACCATTGCGATTCCAATGCCTTTCCAATTCCTTGGAGGACCACTTGAACTACCCAAATCCTGCAGGAAAAAATACACACACAAACACACACATACACACACACACACAAAACACACAAAAACACTCTGCAATGAGTGTTGGCACAGCTTAGGGAGCAAACATTAGTGCTGCTTCATCTCCACCATCTCACAGTTGGGGACTTCTCCTTGACATGCATATAAGTACAATGAGCTTCTGGGGGGAAAGAGCAGCCCCCACAATGACAGAAATCCTAGTCATTTAAAGTCAGTCTCCTTAAAACTCAGCAAAAGACTGTGCGCCAGTAAAACATTTGAAGTTAATTGAAGGCTGAAATAATTTTGTGATGCCATAATTTCCCCATTTTGTCGTCTCATTTCACCTGTTAGAACTCTAATGGGGCATGTTGGTGGGGGAGGTATGGTATGGGATCATGAAACATGGAAACAATGAGACTTGAAACAGAGACATTCATCTTACTGAAAGAATAACTATGTTGAAATCCATAGCAAAAATGTGCTATACTCCCTGCAGTACGATTTGCATATATTGCATTCAACTGTCATTGAGACAATACAAAATCTGCATTTATGACTGATAAGAATTAAGCATATACTAAGTTTAAGATTATACAATCCCATACATGACCACTGTTACCAGACTGAGAGAGTAAGAGGAGTAGCTATATCTTTGCAGCCTACATTCTCTCCTCAGGCAGGCACAGGGCCACAGCTATCAGTCACAATTAAACACAATTTCAGACCATTCCAGGGCTCCCCCCCGCTCCCTTCTAATGAGAGGCTGTGGCTCGGTGCTAGGGGTGGAGTGTGAGAGCTCAATCACAGAGCAGACATAGGGCTCAGCCTCCATCATGGCCACCTCCGTGCCGGTCATGTCCTCCAAGCTTCAGACGTCCCAAACACCTTCTTCCAAGCCTTGTACAGGGCGGGAGGGTAGGGGAAAGGGGGGTTGTATGGCAAAGCATCCATCCGGTTGACAGATTACCATTCCTCCGCTCTCCCTGTGTGTCACCAGCTGTCTCTGAGTAAGTGCAATAAGCCACTGTTGCAGACACACACATACTTCTAATGTACTTATCCACAAGACTTCACAAGCAACAGCCTTCATTATTAATATAAATACCATAGAAATACACCTATAAAAAATCAAATCAAAAAAAGATACAGATATAGATCTTTCAGATGTGTTTCAGTGTGTGATTTTATTTTGATAACACTCAGTACACCTTTCCTCTCTATCTGAGAGCTATCACCTGCATTCCAAGGCAGCGTGTCCCTCCGCTCATCATGGAAAATGAGAGATAGATCCCATATCTTGATGGGTTGCCAGCATGGGCACCCGCCAAGGTCTCATCTTTAATAGATTGCCCTGAATCCAGCTTTATAACACGTTCAAATTAAAGCCCTACTGCTGGGCCAGCAGGGAGACACACAAAGTGATGTTTCTACCCTTCTGCGAAGGCCAGAGCTGGTATCCCAGTAAACAAGGCTCTTCTCATCTTCTGTCTCTTTTATCCCTTTCTACTTTATCAGATTTCTTCTTTGCTCTCAGTTCCTCAGTATACAATGGTCTTACACCATTCCGTTTGATTGGTTTATGTGAGATATTGGGATTGTGGATAGTATACACACAGCTAATAACAGTGCTTTCTGATGTGTGCTCCACTATTACTGTTTGCATCAGTGCTGAAACATCCCCCACCATCACAGCCTAATGGGATGCACCATGACTCCATCAATTCCCCTGAGAACAGATATTAGACAACACTTCTAATTAAGGTCACACTCTTGTAAGACGGACAGGGTGAATCCTGTTTTAGGGGAAGAGAGAGTTTTGTCAAATTTGCAAATGAGACACAGATAGAGGAACAAAATCCCCAGTGTGAATACAGATTCACAGCTGAGTGGTGAGTAGCTAGCAGTGCAGGGTCCTCCTTATGGTATGAACTGCAGGCGTTGGCAGTCAGTTAAAAGATTGGCTGTGGGACATACCACATCTATCTCATTTGATGGACATCACAATATCCCAGTGCAGACTTTCTGCTGAGCCAGATCAAAACCGAGTCATACAAATTCCTGTGTGAGCCATCCATCCATGCTACTCAGGTCCAGAAGGGCTCACGGTGAAGCATTGATGAAGCTGTCAGTCAAATAAAAAGGCGGCTTTGCACCACGAAATTGAGCTTTTGACGTATGGATAACTGTGTCTTGGGAAAAGCCCTTTGTGAGAGACCTCTACAAACACTAGTTGAGTTACATTAGAGGAAACAGAGCTACTACCATTGCCAAAACAGCGAGGGGAATTTCACTCCAAATGGGAGGATCGATGCAAGGTGCAGTAGAACAAGGTCCAGTGGGAAACAATTAATACAAGGATTGCAGACTGTAATGGGGGCTTTTGGTTAAAAAGGCCACTAGAGAGTCTCTCCCTGCAAAGTACATTGTGACACATCGTGAGGAATAACAGCATACCTATGGACAGCAAGTCCTGAATATTATCATTTCAACCAGGAGGTATTTGGCCAACTGTAAATTGAAATGTAAATTAAACACAAAATCAAAGGAACCTCGTTGCACTGACTGAGCATGGACTCAGAAGGTAGCTACACCAGATGCAGTTACTCACTAGGTAGCCTGTGCACCACAGTTGCAGTACAGCAGTAGGTGGAGATTCCAAAGAGCATCACCATTAATGAACAAGACTCAAGGGATGTCCTTAACTCTATCCTCTATAGTTGAGGTGGGGGAATACTGCAATAAATCATTCTGCAGGCAACTGTTGAAGGATACTGTCACTGACCTGAACAGCTTCTCCTCAACCCCAGCAAATACAAATCAACAGGGGGGCTACTATTTAACAGTTTCCCTGTAAACAAAGTGTTGTCAAATAAGACATAACACATAAACATTTTCAATGTATCTTGTTGGATATAATTTCAATTCATTGAAAATCTCAGGCGATAAATAATGAGTGATATCTCTGGATGAAATATACATATTGGCAATATAATATATATATATATAATATATTTCCTTCCTCAAACGTGTGCAATTTTCACTCGGTTTTGCATCATCGGGATTCTGGCATGGATCCAAAGTTATTGAATGTATCACTGTGCTCAGATTAATATTTAGATGATACGATACACAAAATAGGCATATGCATGACATATTTCACATGCCTTTTCTTTTTCTCATTCCCTTATTTACTATATTGCTCTAACCAAAATAATAATCGCTTTTGCCTTCCCTTGTCATTCCCATCTGAACAAGGTAGGAGAGATTAGATAATGTGTAAGATGAAGTGGGATGACAGTTCGCCCTCCAGACAAACAACATACAATGCAGCACTGGTCACAGTCCCATAAAAAACGACAGCTTTAGCCTACCCTGCTGCAAGGCAGCCCCACTGTCTTCTTCCTTTCATGCATCCCACCAAGCATTAGCAAGTTACTGCATAAAAGGGCTTTAGCCTTTGCCACACAGCCTCAGCCCAACCTATATCCTTCAGAGCCCATGCCTGGGAAAAAGGCTTGTTGATGTCATTGTGAGATGTGTGTGGCAGAGGTTGATGGATATGGCAAGAGAGTACAGTTCTGTGACATACGGACACAAGCTCTTCTCGGACAGACAGTATACTGTGCATTCACACAACCAGCTCTATGGGTCTTCATCAAGCATAGTGAACAAGCTAACAGCCACAATAATTCCTTCAAGATTTCTAAAACACTATACCCAAGTTGCTAAAAAAAAATGTTTTGCTTAGCTGTACATTGATTAGGATTGGCCAGTAACACAGTGCAACAGTTTCCTAAGAAAAGATTGTGGCTACACTGCATAGTGTTTTGTGGCATACTGGCCTTGCTAAACTAAAAAAAGGTTAACTCCAAATTGCCACCACATACTTTGCCATTTCTTTTAATCCGTACATTTCACAGGTTACATTCCATACAGGTTGACCGTGAATATATGTCTGTTTAAGAAAATACATGTAGCCAATGTAGACTATTTCAATAATGTTAAATATGTGTCATAAGCACCCTGCATTGATTCAACGATTAATGCTGTTATCCTGACAGAAATGTATATTTTGGGCCTTTTACATCCCATGTACACCTGTCAACTAGGCAGTGCTTAAGCCATCAGTGTCAGACTATTTTCTAAAATGTGTGTAGAAAAAAAGAAAATAAAGGAATTTAAATAAGGATTAACCCTAAATATTGCATTATTTATGATCAAGAGCTATTGAAGATGGTTTTCAGTCAAAAGGATTCCCAAACATCTTATCTAAGTTTAAAGAAGGCTAAGACCCCAGCATTCTTCAGAATGCTATTCAGTGAACTGTTTCAAATCAGACTACAGGATCAATTACTGGGATCATAAATATAACATATTTTCATATAGTCATATAGTGACAAACTGTGCTGTATTGTTTATTATTCCATTATAAAGTTTTAACAACATCCTTTAACGACTCAAATCTGAAATTACATCTTGGTGAAACTGTGTTAAGAAATAATATTTGCTTTAAGAAGGCAACCGAAGCTGCAGAAAAGTGAAACTGAACAAAACTCATTAGGATTAGATAGACACCATCAAAAGGGATAGATCGTGTAGTATGGATGCTGGACCAGCACTGCAGTGAAAGAAGTCAGTCTGGCTCAGGAGAAGAGGTGATTTGGTTGATTTAAAAAGTATGAATGAAAGCATAATATGTGAAATCCATGAAGTAGTCTACGAATCGATTGTCACATTACGCCGATTTAACGAAGAATCGCTGACTTTGCACAGAATTAAGTAGCTAGTACACACACACACACACACACACCTGCTAGACATGCCATACTCGTTAAATGAATTGCCACAAAATAAAGGCATAATAACTTAAACAAACAATACCCAATACCAGGTCAGTGGTCATGTTCTGTTGAGTGGTGGCAATCATCTTTGCGGGCTTCAATAATAGTCGGTTGGAATGGGAAAAAAAACGTAGATCGTGCTTTGCCGCTTACTTGTTCTGCATGCTATCGCGCTGTTCTCAAGTTGATCGAGAAATCCCTCCCCCCCCCCTCTCAATTTCTCTCTCTCTCTCTCTCTCTCTCTCTCTCTCTCTCTCTCTCTCTCTCTCTCTCTCTCTCTCTCTCTCTCTCTCTCTCTCTCTCTCTCTCTCTCTCTGTGTCTCTCAACACCCCCTTCTTTGTCTGTCTGTCTGTCTTTCTTTTTATGTGGTTTATGCTCAGTCAATCGTTGCTTTCCGATCAATAACCGATTACCTCCGATTAAATCAAGACAGGGTGTAGAGAGCCAAAACATCTGGCTCAGCAATTCTGTCTATCCAATTACGTTATCACATGGTAACATCATTGATACAATAACTGTACTCATGTAAATAATATCATAACACATGACTCCAACCACTATTATTTAGAGCCGTCATTGTCCATGTGTGCGTTATCATTATTATTATTATGAATGTTGGTCGTCCCAGCAGTAGGCTATTTACAGCTAACTTAAGCTCTTTGTGTTTATATATTTTTTAGGTGAGTCCAATGAAACATACTCATAATTTCTTTAAGCATATTAAAACCGCTTTTTGCCCACACTGCATTTTCGCCCTCATCAAGGGACAGAGCGGTAACAATTCCCAGACCTGCAATAAGGGGGCGCTTGCCATAAAGGAGTTTAGGAATCCCAGCCCCGTTTGGGCCGACGCACATAGAACGGGTGATATGATTGGCTGTTTCGGCTACCGGACTGAATTTGAAATAGAACGCGTTCAGGCGGCCGAACTGATTCTACATTCTACAGGTTCGAGCAGCATTCGCCCAAAGATTTAGGCTTGACATTATAGAACATTAAAAACTAAAATCAGAGGTCTATATGTTATATAGGATTTTATAATTGTGTGGGACGTTTTTGCCATTACCAAGAGGGGAGGACATTGGTAACTGACTAAATTGCACTTGCTTTATTGTCTAGCTAGCATGCGAATAGCTAGTGCTAGCTACAGTTAGTAAGAGTTTAATTGTAAACAGTTTGTGCTACAGCAGTTAGCTAGCTGTACAGTACCTAGATTTTGCCATGCTATTTAAGAGTTTCAGAGCTAGCAGCTAGCTAGTCTAGCACAACTTGCCCGGATTTTTTAAAGAAATGCTAAAGTAGCTAGGCTATTTATAATGAATGTTTATTGGTGGTTTGCGTGACTTTTCCTCAGACTATCATGGAAACTGCTGTGTTAAATCTGCACAGCGTGTTCGATAATTTGAGGTCCCAGGTTGACATCCTAAATGAGAGCATTGAGCCCCGTAAGTAACGTTAACTTCTGATCTGGCAAACATTGGCCACCCTTTACAACGTGTTTGGAAAGTAAATCGGTAGTGCTAGCTATCAATTCATCTAGCAATTCATCAACCTCGGCATTATTAAACAACACTTAACATTTTCTATTCTTTTTCAGAGTTCATTCAGATGGCAGTCAATTTTGAGGACTGTCGTCGTAGATGGCTCAGGGTTGAGCAAGATTTGGGGTCGTGTAAGGAAGTGCTATCCAAGGCAGAGACAGAGAGAGGGGCCTTGGAGGTCCAACTTAAGCATGCCCGTAATCAAATTGATGTGGAAATTCGCAGACGCCAGAAGGCTGAAGCAGACTGTGAAAAGTTGGTGAGGAGAGCTTTTTTCATTAACTGTTAGTTTCTGCTCTTTTGTTGTTGTTGCTTATACCTCCTAAGACCGGTCACTCCTCAGGAGACATACAAACTCATCACCCGTTAAACTCTCTGGGTCTGCTATGCTACAGGATCGTCAAATCCAGCTCATCAGAGAACTGCTGATAACTGAGGGGTCCAGCCATAGCATCCAGCTTAATGAGGAGCAGCGCTCAGCTTTGGCCTTTCTCAACGCTCGCTCTCAGGCACCACCAAACCTCAACACAAGCCGGAGGTAAGGATCCACGACCATAGTTGGAGTCTACAGGGACCCATGACGGAGACCTCGAAACGTTTTGTCATGATTTTGACTGAGATCTTTCTAGTACCACAACAATCATTTGAATACTTGAATTTGTTTTAGTCTGGTGTTGATAGACTAGCTCCTCTTTAGATAATGTGGGATAAGTTGGTTCTTAAATTGGGTTTCTCTGCCCTGTAGACTGACCACCATTGATGAATCAGCTTCCATTCTGTCAGACATCAGCTATGATAAAACCGATGACTCCTTGGTAAGTTTGAAAAAGCAAAGAAGTGAGGTTTGTTGTTGTATACTGTCCATTTTACTTATGCACAGACCACAGCAATAATAGGGTCAGTTACCACAGCTCTGTTCAAACTGGGTCTGTGTGAATCAATTGCAGGACTGGGACTCCTCTGTCGTGAGGACTGTGCGACTCAAGAAGCGAGAGAAGAGGGTGATTTAATGTATTCATTTAACACAACACTTGTTGCAAGTATAGATTGTTTATTAGCAGCTAATGTGGTTCAACTTTATTTCAGCGCTCATCCCGCAACCACATTGATGGTCCACCATGTGCTTCCAAAAGATCTCGTTCAACTGGCAGAACTTCGGAAAGGGTAAATACGTATGACAGTAAATGGCAGAAAAGGAACTAGGTGGTTGTAAGTATTCAGAAATTCACTGATCAATGTTCTCTTTGTTGTGACAGGGAAATGAGTCTATTGTTGCCAAGACTACAGTGACTGTGCCTGCTGATGGAGGACCTGTGGAGGCCATCTCCACTATCGAGGCTGTTCCCTATTGGACCCGCAGTAAGAGAATGACTGGTAAGACCGGATAAAACTGGACCGGATGTCCACCCCCTCCACATTGTATTGCACTGAAATTAAATGTCTTCATAACCCGTGCTTGTATTGTGAGCCTATTTGGATGAATCCCTCTTGCATGTAAGGCGTCATGGAGTGGGACTCTGAGTCTGTCCAGTCTGAGAACGTCTTCAAACAGCCCAGCAGGCCTGAGAGAGAGACAAGGGCGCCTAGCACACCACAGAGCAATGGGGGCGTTCGTCTTCATGAGTTCTGTTCTAAAACGGTGGGAGTCTGATTTGAATATCACTCATTTCTAGCTTAAGGGAGAAACCATTTCTGTATTGAATGCTTTCTCATTAAAACGCTTGTCGGTTTCATTCTGGTTTTGGTTACCTGTTGGTACGTTGTCTGTGTTGGAGGCAAAAGCATAAATAGACCTGTTTATCAAAATCTTTTTTATTGGCTTTTAACAAGCATTGCTTTTCTTCTCTTGAACAGGTTATTAAGCCTGAGTCATGTGTGCCCTGTGGTAAGAGGATCAAATTTGGGAAGATATCCCTGAAGTGTCGCGACTGCAGAGTTGTTACTCACCCTGAGTGCCGTGAAAGGTGTCCCTTGCCCTGCATCCCCAACCTCGGTGGCACTCCTGTCAAAATAGGAGAGGTACAGGGAACAAATTCCTATTCAACCAATGTCTTCTTAACATTTTATTAATCTAAAGTTGGTGACTGATTAACTAAACTGGCTGGAAATGTGTTGGTCCAGGGCACGCTGGCTGACTACGTCTCGGCCACATCTCCTATGATTCCCTCTCTGGTGGTGCACTGTGTCAATGAGATTGAGCAGAGGGGGCTGCATGAGGTGAGTAGTGTTTCCTGTCTGAACTTCTGTTGCGCTCTGCTCATGACGTGTCACAACCTAACTATGTAACTTTCATCCAGGTTGGGCTGTACCGCCTATCTGGTTCAGACCGCACAGTAAAGGATCTGAAAGAGAAGTTCCTGCGTGGCAAGACTGTTCCGCTGCTATGCAAGGTGGATGACATCCACGCCATCACAGGCCTCCTTAAGGACTTCCTGAGGAACCTCAAGGAACCTCTCCTCACTTTCCGTCTGAACCGTGCCTTCATGGACGCAGCAGGTGGGTGTAGGTCCAGACTTCAGACTGGGGCAGAGAAAAGAGAAAATGGTTTGAATTGCGTCTTGGTTGCTTAACGTCTTGCTTAAATGACTAACAAAAAATATTTGCTATTGCCATGTTGAATGATAATTGCTTTGTCAGTCACTTTATTATGTTCCTTTATCATACTCCTATGTACTTCTGTCACAAGATCCCCTTGATGTATTCTTAATAAGTTTCCTTGCTGTCTTCACATGCTGTCCTCTCCCTCAGAGTTAGCTGATGAGGACAACAGCATTGCCCTGATGTACCAGACTATCAGTGACCTGCCCCAGGCCAACAGGGACACCCTAGCCTTCCTGATCATTCATCTACAGAGGTTAGCTGCCTTTGTCTTATTGGTACTTGAATAGGAAGAATCATTTGATAAAATGCTATAAAACGACAACTGTCTTTCAGAGTCGCCCAAAGTGTTGACACAAAAATGGACATCACCAATCTGGCTCGGGTGTTTGGGCCAACCCTTGTTGCTCATGCAGTGCCTGACCCAGACCCCATGACAATCCTGCAGGATACTAAACGCCAGCCTAAGGTACTAGACACAAAGAAACTGCACTATGGCTTGTTTTGACTGATGGTACTGCTCCACTAAACATCACAGCATTCCATCTTCCTTACGTTTGATTAACAGAAGTTTCTCATTGTCTTTTATTCTAGCCTGTAGCATTTTTAAGCTTCCCCGGGAATAACGATGGTGCAATATGCTGTAATTTCTAGAAGGTGATTACAGTTCATATTTCTTGTATTATCCCTGTTCCTCCAGGTTGTGGAGCGTTTGCTGGCCCTGCCAGTGGAGTATTGGAGCCAGTTCATGATGGTGGACCAGGAGCACCCCCACCCAGACCACATGATCATTGAGAATGCCAACTGCTATGCCACTCCTGACCACAAAGGTGAGAGCCTGTTCAACCGTAAAACTCTCATTATGTATGTAGGCCATACCGCATAACTATTCAAGATTGCATTACAAAAAGGGATTTTTGTGTTATCATAAAGTTTACTTTCTTCTTCTTCTCCTTGATCGTTCCGCAGTGAGCATGCTGGGGCCCCTCACCACTCCAGAGCACCAGATGAACAAAACCCCATCTACTAGTTCCCTGTCTCAGCGCATGAAATCCACTCTGACCAAGACACCCAAGTAAGCACTCTCCACTGCTGATACCAGATAGTGTACATGTTGGATGTAGTACTCCACTGGGCTGCTTTCACTTGTCAAATTGCCTTAGTGGAGTTGTGAAAAAAGTCAAACGTGCCAAAATCCATTTAAAGGCCTATTCATCAGGGGCACATATTTAAGTTGCAAACAGCTCCCAGCACACTCTGTCGATAAAACCATAATGAGGTTATGAGGCAATTACGGTGCATATACAACCTGACTGCAGTTGGATCTAAGCAGTTCACTGAGACAACTGGACACCGATAATATCAATAAAGAATAACTAAGTACAACATATGAAAAAGTTGTCTGTATAACAGCATAGATTTATATTTGGGGGCCTGCCTGTCCCTTGTCACCCAGTATTTCAATTGTTGGAGAACATAAAAATACCCAGTAGAACTTAGATGATTACAGACTGCAAACACTATCCAAAATTGTGTTTAGACTGTAAGTGTAATTCATGTTTCTCTAAATATCAGGTTATATTTGGCTGACCCTGTCAAAAGTGAATATATTTATTTGGAGCATTTTAACTTATTATTTTATTGAATACATTTTATGAAAACTTCCTCATTCGATTAACCACAACAAATGTTTGCGACTGACAGATTTGGGAGTAAAAGCAAATCTGCGGTTGGATTTTCTCGCCAAGGAAACTTCTTTGCCTCTCCACTCCTCAAGTAATCCAAAGCAGGAATCCATCTGGAGAGCAGCTTTGCTCATCTGCCGGGAAACCCTGCAATATTCAGCGATAATTTTTTAAACTTTTCTACATTCCACATAATCTAACAGTGCTTCTACAGCAACTATAAACTCCTTTTTGTGTGTTTTATATTTCAAAATTGTAAGAGATGTTATGTTTTGTGTGTCTGACCTTAAAGCAGCCATAGTCAATACAACTGCCAGTGTTTTTAGAGCTTTGTTTTTGGGCTCATTTTAGATGTTCTTCTTTTACTATCATAACCAATGAATGATGTTTGTACAGTTTGTGGCCTGCTGTGATTATCCAGTAAGAGGAATTTGTATGCTTCGGCATTTTTGCCTGATTTACGTAAAAAAAATGTTTAATTCAAAATACTATTCAACTCATGTGTCACTCAGTAGTTGAAAATCGACTTAACTGCCAACCATTGAAATTGAGTTGAGCTGTTGAAGTAAGATTGCATGTGACAATTCTATTGTATTTGTAATGTATGCATTCTAATGTCAGGCAAATTAAGAACTCCTTTATTTTGACCGGACATGTTTCGTTTTCTGTTTCTATCAGTGAAGCCACAGCATGTGATTTTAATCTGATTTTAAGATGTTTAGCAGCATACAACTTGGTCAAGTTTGAGTGATTTATTAATCAGATATATGTATAGTAGTAAGCAAGCAGCTATAAGGAGTGTTAATGTGCCGATTGCATGTTTTAAAGGACAGCATTTCATATTTTTTCATAATGAGTGTTCTATAAGCTACACTCCAAATGGTCCTTGGACCTTGTCATAACATGAACAGAATATTACTGATGTTCTGTTGGCATTGCATTGGATCTGATCATTTACTGCCCTCTGATGTTTGCATAAGAGGAGGTTGATTTATATCACTGGTGTTTATCACCAGTGAATTTTTCAATGGAAATTGTGACATTTGAACTGATTTGTGGAGTCTGTGATTTGTAAAATGCTTAATACAGTACATTTAAAAAAAGAATGTTTTAATGTTGTCCTTCTTTACTGATACTTAACTGTTATCCTGGCAATGTTCCTCAACACTGCCTGTGGTTGTTGATCTTACAGACTACTGGGTGTACATGTATTCATTTAGCAGACTCTTATCCAAAGCGACTTCCAAGAGAGAGCTTTACAAAAAGTGCATTGGTCAATGATCATGAACAACATGAAAGCCCTAAACATTGCGGGTAGGCAAAACTTGAAGCATACATTGTGAAAAGCAAATACCGGTAAGTGCTGTGTTAGAAATGTTGGTCGCATGCATAGATGTATGTGTATGAAATCTATAAGCTCCCTTGATAAACGACAGCCAGTGACTAGTGTATGTAAGGTTCTGAGACATTTTAGTCTGGAGGATGGGTAAAGCATCTTGTATTGTTTTAAGGTATTTATGACCTGGGGGAGAAGTAGTTGGAGTCAATGAGGCAGTTGCTCTGAACTTTTGCTAGAAGGACTGTGTCCTGTTTCATTGAGTTAATTAAAAGTATTGCTTGAAGATGACCACACAAAGGACAGTTGACCATTTGGCTGGCCAACTCCTAGGGCTTTATCGTCTACTGCTCTGGAGAGAGATGCCACATAAAAGAACTGTGAGACAATTGGTATGGAGATGTATTTTTTCAAACTGTCACTAAGTTGAGTTAGCCAATCACAGAGTTTGCTACATTGATTGATTGACCTTATAGAATGCCATTTGATCTAAAGTTCATATAAGGCAGTGAATGTGTGATAGTTCTTCACCACTCTCTCGAACGACCTGTAGGTTACATCTGCATGTCTTTTGTTATGACGGGTCCGGAGAACTCGGTTCATTCTTAAGTTTGTGCAAACTATATAAATCATTATGAAACCGCCATTTTGAGTATGTTAAAATCTACACAGTGCCACTAGACTTTTCTATGACAGTGCCAATGGGTAGAACCAGAAGAGCATGTAGTTAAACAACAATGAAATATGATTCTCCAAAATGCCAGTGTACCTGGAGGAAAGCAAGCGACAATATAATTCACAGCGAGTACAAAGGGATAAATCAGATACAACTAACCAACAAGAGCAACAAGTCTCTCAATAATTGTAATTGTATTCCTGGAGGAAGTAAGCTAACATCTGATCCAACAAATATTTCTTAAGTGCTGGTGTATTCCTGGAACAAGTGCGTCTTTAGTCTTTTCTTGAAGGTGGAGAGACAGTGTCTCTGATGGAGGTGGTGATGATGATTCTCCCCACCACATCTACCTTGTGTTTGATGGAAAGGCTGCAGAGATCTGGTTGTAAGCCCAAATGATAAATACATTTATCATTTGATAATGGTAAATACTAATGGTAAATTAAAAACTTTAATATCAGATTTGGAACAGTTTATTGTCAATAATTGATCATAATTATCAGTGAAGTATAACAATGTGTGCTGCCTGCAACTGCATCAAGTTAATAAAAATGTTTTATAGGCATGAATGTATATCATGTAATAGGCCAAACTAAGCAATGTTGACAAATAATAGTACAACCATTAAGTGTGTGAATGAACTTCAGTACAAGAACAACCATGGACAAAAGGATTCTGCAATAAATGTCCTGTTTTTTGCATGAGCCAAGAAGAAGACAAATAACATCAAAACTTGGGATGTGGCCAAAGAAGAGGAGTGTTCTTAATGTATTCCTGAAAGCCAGGGTCAGAGCCCCACTTCTTCATTGCCTGCTTCTCCAGTATAGGAATGCCACTGACATGACGCAGCAGGAACCAGACAAAGAGAGGGGACACAACACTCAAATGCTGGGAACCCTGCATCACAGATGAAGCAGAGAGCCAGAGGCCTGACCACTGCAGGACCTCTCCCAGGTAGTTTGGGTGCCGACTGTAGGCCCACAATCCACTCTTTATAAACTTCCCCTGAAAAGACAGTGAGTTAATTGAGGAGAGATTAAAGCATCTCTGAATTTCCAAGATGTTTCCTAGTTCTGTTATTAGTTACAAATGTCATTACTAAGCTGACTTACAGCATTATCCGGATTCTGCTTGAATAGCCACTTCTGCTGGTCAGCAATGGCCTCAGTGGCAAAGCCTAGGCCCCATATCCCCCAGCCAACATAGTCCCTCACTCCCAAGGGCTCATCTCTGCTCTCACTGTTGAGCATGAGCGTGGGCAGCAGGGTCATAAACACCCAGATAGCTGAAAGGAAGAGGGAATGATTAATCAAAGAATATTCTCAAGACTAATTAACAAACTACAGCCTGGTATCAGTGTCACTGGCACATCTGGTTGTATGCGTTAATAAAGATCAATGGGCTGAGAAGTAGTGAGTGGATTCCACCAACCCAGCACACAAGGATTATGGAGATCACCGCTATGTATGTGTGAGGAGGCGGCCATGATGACTCCAAGTACCTTGAACACTCCAGTACACAAAGAAAGTCCCTGGGCTGTCTCTGACATTGTTAAACCGCCGATCCTGGCCGTCCTTCAGGATTCGCATGAAGAGGAATGTACCAAGCCTGCAGAAAGAACAAGGCAGCCGCTCTCACATTAACCCAAACATTATTTATTAACTCAGCTTTACTGACTTACATCCTCTGAAGCAACCAAGGCTCGGTGTTCCAGCTGATCTAAGGACTAGATACAGGGTATACATGTGAATTGGTGCTTCTAGATACATTTATATATTTGCTGCTGTTTATTGTGGGTATCACAGTTTGGGGGGGGGTGTCACTGGATGGAGGTCCCTGGGTCTTACCTTAGTCCCCATGCTGTCACCAGTCCAGTCTGCACATTCTGTCGCACATGACCGGTCCCTCCCCAGAAACGACTCAAGTGGGCAAGCAGTATAAATGTGCTTGACCCTGAAAAAACAAAATAACATCATGGTTTAGCATTTGACTTTTGTCTCTTAGGCATGGTACACCATGGCTCAGCCCACTAACACTGCTATCATAGCCTACTTGTTGCACAGTAAGGCGTGTTCAATGAATATTTTACCCAGAACCTAAAGACAATTGGCTCCAAAGTTCAAGGGTAGGCTAAAACATTTCCATGCGCCCAGAACACAGAAGTGAAGCGTAAGAAGACGAGTGAAAGGAGTGTCATTCATTTGTTGATCTGACAAAACAAAAAGCCAATTAATGACATTCTACAGGTAAGTTGCAGTTTTATATAATGAGAATGTAATTTCTGAAACTTGATTTGCTGTTCATTATTTTATCGCCTATCTAAATATTACAGGATTTAAAAAAAGATGGGAATTGATTAGTCTTATTCCTTCAATCCAATCGGAGTGGGATTGCTTTTAAAGCCCTCTGCTGCGTTTAAAGTGTCATGTCCGAAATGCCGATGTCAGTCGTTAAAATTAGCTAAAAATTAAAAGTGCTGTTCGCGGCGTGAACATCACAGGCAACAATTTAGCCTGTCACTCCATTCTCGAAATTAAGTCAATCACACGGGCCTACTTAAGGAATAAAGTCAAGGAGGAGCCCTCCAACTGTTTCACAACAAAGCTGTTTAGATAACAGGGTTTTGTAACAATGACCTGTTACAAGTTATCGAATGATTTTTGGGGGGGATACGTTTTCTAAGCGTGCGAATCATTAAAAGCTATCTCCAAATTAATTAGACAACTACACATTTATTCAAAATTCGTATTGGCACTTGCGGCTGGCACTGCAGCAAAACTCTTCATGCATTCACTTAAAATATAACATAATTAGGGCCTACCTGCTAAGTCATAGAACTTTTCGGTTTTGAGAGCAGCCGCTATAGCCCAACCAGCCCACTGGATACCGAGGTCGGTGGCTGCACACTTCGCTAACGTGCTCCCCATTTTCATGTCCGACAATTTCTGAAGAATTAAATGGTATTCCAACATCAGTCCAACACAGTGGTCACATAAACTGTGTAAAGTTCACTCCTTCCATTCTAATATGGCATTAGTAGGAAGTGACTATTACTGGCTGCCAATTTTCTGACCTTTCCTTACATCACGCACTTGTACACACTAACAGACTTAAAAGCATAATACTTACAGGAACAGGATATTCCTTCACATGTGATGTGTATTGAGCGGAAGAGCGCTGCTTCTAACATCTAGGAGAGTCAACCTCTATGGAGTCAACCATAGTGGAGATAACAAGTGCAGAAGAGGATTTAGAACATTTGAACGCGTCCTCCTTGAATGCTGGGAATTGTAGTCTTGGGTAATCTCCAAAGCAACGACAGAAATGGAAAAGCCAGTTGATGAACAAAATGCCGACAATTACGTTGATAATGACCAACGCTGTTCATGATGCATAAGTGAAATGTTTACTTTATCTGGCTAAATTATGTTTTAAATGGAAAATGTTGAATTGTTCTGTGTTCTACAAAAAATATATATACTTTTTTATGTGGAAATAAGAACTAAGAAAAGATAAAGAGACACCATGGCAGAGGGCAATAGTCCAAAGGGAGGTGCAGTGGTCTTTGCCAAACGAGTCCAAAGGCAGCTGAGCAGAGGCAAGGAGAAGGTACAATCCTCTCTACAAGCTCCTTCCATATTTCCATGTATAAAATCTACACAAGGACCTTTGTTCTGAAATTGGTTTGATCTCACTCAATTTATTGGAGGTCTACCTGTTTGATGAGTTCTGATTAACTTGTCTTTTTGTATTCATCAGGTCCTGCAAAAACTAGGAAAGACAGTGGAGACCAAAGATGAAGAATTTGACAAATGCCTCCAAAATTTTAATGATCAACAGGTATTCTTTATATAGGCTACTCTAAAAAGACAATACCAACAATGTATATCAATGTTTGTGAATGTGGCTTTAAACTATTTTACTTAAAATTGATGAAAGCATAAAATGTACACTATATGACATTACCAGTGTAACGGCTATTTCTACTGCATTTTGTGTTAGTTCGGATAAACCCGACAACGAGGGAAAGTTTCCACGCCGAATAATGAATTGAGTTTAGTAGGAAATGCATGCATTAGTGTGTGCCACTTTATTTTCAGAGTGATGGGCACAGGTTGTTCAAGGACCTAAAGGTCTACATTAACACTGTCAATGGTGAGCATGTGTTTTGTCTATGGTGTTTAAATTGGCTAAGATATGGTGATTTCCATTCTTCCATTCAGTTCTCCATCTTTAAAACCTTACCATCTGTGCTCAAGGCCCAATAATACGGTATATCTTTCCACTTTCTACAGAAATGCGGGAAGCTTCAAAACGGCTTTCCCAGTCTCTGTTTGACGTTTATGAAAGTGACTGGGAAGGAGAAGAAGATTTAGGAGCAATAGTAGAGGTTAGTCTTGGAAAGTGGTGTGTCCTTTACCGCTGTGTGTGAAGACCTAAAGAGGGAAGTATAACTTCTCCTTTTTAATGTCCTTATTAGGGTGAGGACCTCCTATGGAATGACTATGAGACAAAGCTGGTAGACCAGGCCCTCCGTACTATGGAGTCTTATATGAGCCAGTTTCCAGATGTCAGGGTAAGTCAAGAGCAAACACACACCTCCATAATTTGTGTAGACACATCCGTGACGCCCTCCGCATACACTCACACCCACTCACACACCTATCTAAGACTTTTTTTGATTTTGTGAGAATTTTGCAGGAAAGGGTGGCTAAACGAGGCAGGAAATTGGTGGACTATGATTCTTCCCGTCACCACTTGGAGGCGCTACAGACTGCTAAAAAGAGGGATGATACCAAAATTTCCAAGGTCAGAGAGAAAACACAATTTAAATTGGATTTTAATGAACATTTGACCAATACACATAATGGTGTGCTTCATTCTGTGCAGGCAGATGATGAAGTGAACATTGCTCAGAATGTCTTTGAAGGAATCAACAGAGAACTGAGAGATGAGCTCCCTGTCCTCTTTGACAGGTACATTAAGGACCCTGGGTTAGAAGTTATTTAGAGCTAAATACTATATTTCCCCAAGATTATTAATCTGATTAGCTGTGTAAATAATGATTGAAGCCCCAAACATCGAGCTCACCTAAGTGTTTTTGAACAAAATGTTTATTTTGTCTGTTTCTGAAGCCGCATTGGATGCTATGTGTCAGTCTTTATGGCAGTTTCAAATCTAAGGGATATTTTCTTCAAAGAAATGAGCACGGTATGTTGGCTGTCATCACTTTTGTATTACAGATTGAAAATATTTGATTCGGTTTGTCCAAATGTAGTAATTGGTAATGTTTGTATTGGTAAGTCTGAGTTTGTACGTTAGTTTAATTTATAAAGTGACACCATACTTTGTTCCAGCTCAACAAAGATTTACAGAGTGTGATAAAAGATCTACAGGCTCAACATCCAGACAAGGTGTTTGTTGTTAAAGGATTGCAACGGTAGGTGGGATTCACATTTATTCCTGAGATGCACTCAAAGTTTAATCAAAGTCGAGTTTAAATCAAATTATTGGCTAAAATGTTTTGTTATTCCGCATTACCTTTCAGAACTGGCTCTTTGAAAAGACGCTCACTTATGTCTCCCAAGGCATGGAAGTCCAGCTTTTCTGACTTCCATTCAAGCTATAGTCCTAAACCAAGCCATTCTAGTCGAGAGGTAAGGTCCAGCTTAAGGTCCCCTGATAGGCTACACTATGACGAGACACAAAGCAGCACCCTTTCAGTCTCCCCTCAGTCCCAGCCCGTGGAGGAACCTGCCATAGAGGTCAGGGGACTGGACGCAGCCTCCACCCGTAGTGATGGTTCCCCGGGAGAGGAGAAGTCGGAGCCTGGTGGGAATGATCCCCTCTCAGAGGCCACCGGGGGTGGCCATGATTTAGAGGTAGAGGAGAAGAACCTGGGGAAGGAAGAACAGGGAGTGAAGGAGGATGAGCCTAAGCCATCTTCAGATCAACATTATGTTGTCTCAGATAAGAAAACAGAAGGTGAACGCCCACCTCTGACAGAGAATTATCCCCAAGTTATTAACCACGAGTCTGAGAGCTTGGAGCGCCAGCATTCTGGAGCAAACCTTCCCAAACTGCACATTGAAGAGACCTCGGAGAACCCTGTTGCCCCTGGGCTGCCAGAAGCCAATGGTTTGAAGAATGGTGAGGTCTCTGACAGCCTTGACCATGACCTCAATGGTTCTGCATGCATCCAAAAGGTGAGTTGCTTGCAAGACCCACAACAAATACATACAGTTCTAATAATTTCTAGTAATCCTTTGACACGGATCTTAGTCCACTGTAGGGTAACTGTAACCCTGTCTTTGTTTGAATTACAGGGTGACAGAACAACAGAAGTCTAAGAGATATGGTTTGTGCACAGTGCCTTGTGCCATCTGAACAAGAGGTTCATGAAATGTTTGATCTAATTTCAATTTTAAAAACGTAGATTATTATAATTTTACTTTAACTAAATCTGTATAGTGTTTAGCTATCATAATTCTTTAGGCAACATCGTTCACAATGCCACATGTAATAGCTTTGCTGTATTTATCCTGTTCACAGTGCTAGCTTTAAGTTAAATTATCAAGACTGAGGTCATGATGAGATGGCAAAGGGCTATTGAAGCAAGATCATTAAATCTGTGCCAAATGTCTTGCTGTGGGAAAATAATTGTCATTGTCCATTAATGTAATGTTCTTAATTGGATAATTATGTATTTCAGAAATAATTTGTACTATTGCTGTGCACAAGCTTGTGCCAATGTATCTCTACAATTGAAAATGGTTCTTATATAGGCTACCAAAGGTTGGAGAAGTAATCATATCCAGTTATCTAATCATTTATGACAATTTACTTTTAGAAAATTGATTTCCCCTGTTCCTTTAAAATGTGTTAACAATGATGAAGATGTTTGAATATTGATTCAGAATATAGTTTGAGTATAGTGAACATTGCAGTGTCATTTTTTCGACAGAATTGATGATTAAAGGCACAAAACGCCGTCCGTGGTTTGTTTAATAAGATACATTTTCACAGCATCTGTACCACACAATAGGTCACACCCCGGGATTTAGGAAAAACTCGTGCTTGCATTTTTGTGAACGCGCAAAAAAGAAAAAGCATCAGAAAAGTTTGAGCCAACAGCACGCCTTGAGTAAAGAATTTCCCCTGTGCACTGGATGCGTTGGGTGTGCTTGCTATAGTTAGCCAGGTAGCTGGTAACTTTTTTGTTTGTTAGATTTTTGTTTTGTTAGAGCCTACGTCGAATTGCGTTCAAACGCCATAGCTGACAACGGCTAGGTAAGTTTTCTCACAAATCACCGTGTGATGAATCCATAGAGTTAGGATGAATCATGCATGATTGATACGACACTGCATGATAGCTAACTAGGAAGTTTGAAGGCTAGCTAGCTAATGAGTAATTACTATTTAACGCATTGATTGAGCAAGCCAATTGTGTATTGTGCTCACTAGCTAACCTACCTACGTAAAATAGCCAGAATTCAACGTGAAGTGCACTTGAATGAAAGCCTTTTAGGAATAAAGATTAGGCTGGAAATTGGTTTATAAAGCCTGCTGCTATTCACTTTGTTTCTGTGGTGTGACATTGACAACAAGAAAGTGTGAACGTTTTCGGTTGATTACTGCATGTGTCTCTCCTAATTGAATTAGTAATGAGTCATTAACACTTACTGTGTTGCATTTGTAACCGCTAAGTAGGCCTACTTGTTTACAGTATTTTATTGATATAATTGCTAGATCCAACTGCTGACTCCAGCCAACATGACTTCTATTTCGCCCATAACTGGTAAGGTGAACTCGTTTCCTGTTAAACAAAACATAATTATTATAGCTTACATGTTTGTGCTGTTCAATGGATCTCATAGTTTAGTCATAAAACCGCTGTCATGAAATTTGTTAAAGTGGCACTGAGGTAGTTTACCTTATGCCACTGTTTCATATTTTCAACACTAAATTAGATATGTACAGTATAGCAAGGGCTATTTTCCCAGGTAGGATATATTATTCACTGACAAATTTGCCACGTTTATCCTCTTGGTAACACCTTTTCCAGACCTGCTGAGTTGGTTTCCCTCTGATTAAAATATTGTGTAATGTCAGGTAGATGCCAAATTAGAGCAGGATTTGACCTGAGGTGCTGGCTTGTTTCTGTTTCAGCCCTTGCTAATCAGATTAATGTCCTAAAAGTTCTGATTCACGGTGAAAAAACTAGGCAGTTTCACACTAGGAGCAGAAGCTGTATTCACCTTTTTTATAATTAACATACTTGCATGTTTCAGCAACAGAAATGAGTCCCACGACAGCACTTCCCAGTCATACAGACTCCACTGTGATCGGAGGTAATTTCCATCAATGTCATGTCTATCAGGATGGCAACGCCTTCTTACATTGCTCCACAACAAAGGCTACAGATATAATAATATAATATTACAAGACCGTGTGTGTGAGATATTCTGAACATTTAGCCAGTGTACTAAACCAATGGTGATTATGTCAAATCCTAAAGTTCACCTGGTTTCACAGTGTCTCACAGGCTCTTGTTCTCTCCATAGTGGTTATCGTCCTTGTACTGCTGACTCTTGCTGGTCTAGGTTTCTTCCTCTACCGCTACCTGTGTCATAACAAAGGAGACTACAGAACCACAGGGGAACTTGCTCCTGGTGATGACCCTGATCTGGACCACAGGGAACCAGTGGCTGGTGAAAAGAAGGAGTACTTCATTTAAACTAGATTAAAAGGCAAACATGAAGGGAAGTCCTCTACCCCGAGGAACTTAGGAATCAATTGCCTGTAAAAAGGGACGCCACCGTATATGATTGTCCTATATAGGAAGATTAACTTTTAAAGATTGTTCTCTGCGAAACACAATCATCCATTTGGGTAAATGAGCTGGGCTAAAATGAGATTTACAGTGAAGGAAAAACACTGGTTATACAGTTTGACACGGCAGGTGTATGCAGGTAGAAGATATCTTAAACATCTGGAGAAGAAGCAGGACAGGTTCACTTTATTAAGTCTCCCCACTCCCATGTTCATTACTACTGTTGTTATATCTGCCATTTGAGTTTTTATTATTTTCTTTGTTAATATTTAGGCTAGTGTGTCCATGGAGCCCTTTGGACTTTTTTGTGCTATGGAGTTAAAATCACAATTTAATAGGCTGTTATTTATAACTTGGCATACTTTACTATTGGTCATTTCTTTTTGTTAGGTATGGGCAGCTAAATGTTGAATGTATGCTCACTGATACATATTACTTTTACTGGCTAAACAAGTTTGTATGGTTGAATTTTCAAGATTTGGTCACTGATATGACATGCTGCTATCAGAGACATCTAGAAGGCATAAAGCTTTTTTTTTTACAGCTGTCTTTTAATGTGTTAAGGTAAATGTGTATTGACAGTATATAGAAGTTTGATAGAAGTCATGAAATCCCTCATGTGTCATGGGTTGAAAAATAAAATAATTATCTGAAAAGAAACCAAACCACTCAACTTAGAACTAAAGAACAGGTAGCATTTCACATTTCCAAAATAGCCTTTATTCTAAATTTTCACCTTAAATTTTAAGTTTAGTGTAAAAAAAGTTAAGTGCACCTAAAGTTCTTCTGCAAAGAGCTGTGTCTTTGCCACATGTCTCCGAAAACCAGTGACACTCATCTCCTTCTTAGTAACCTTAAAAGATAGAATATGTTCCAAAGTCCATCAAATCACTTTAATACATTTATCCATATTATAAAAATTTCAAAGAGAATCCCTGAACTATAAATGTCCATAAATCCTTTGACAGAGAGACTTCTACTCCACACTGGCTGTGGTTGGCATGGCATCTACTGGCAAGCTTTACAGTACATTATATTGCTGGGACCAAGCCTCCATTTTGTTACATTACAAGCACAACAATGTCAATGTATGGAATAGAAATAAAGACAATACATAGGTTTGTTCATTTGTACATTTTGAAAGCTGTGACCCTTTTGAAGCATCAGTTTGTGTTTTGGAGGTGTGGAGACTCATGCATAATGAGGGACATGCCAAGCATGTCAAGAAAGGTACTGGTGTGACTAGTTTTACTGTGGATACAATTCTTCTGATATTAGAGTATGTGCTATTGGCTGCATGCTAAAAGGTTTCCAGACAGCTGGTCAACTGTAACCTGACCAAAGTATATTAAAATTCATTTTTCACTGAGTACTCGTTTCACGAGGGCCACAACAATCAAAAAACATTGTCGGATACCCAGTGTTATCCTAGCTGGACACGTATGACTCTACATTAGGTGATACCAATGGCAGGAAATTAAATGGGAAAGTCTACATAAATTCCTAATAACTGAATCCGGATGATTGGTGAAATGGTGTTCTAAAATATCTTATTACTTTCTGCATGTAAGGTAGTTTAATTAGCAGCACAAAAATGATCAGAAATAGTTGTGTAAACAGCAATGCATCCTTGTTATCCAATAATGCAATATCATTATTTTTTGTGTTGTCTTTGAGATGAGGGATAGTAATGCATTAGTAATATATTAGAGTCCAAGAACTGAAGCCCCTCCAAGTGGATATTTTGCAGTGCATATGAAATCCATGTTTGTAGTGTTTGTATGGAAAGTATCTGAATCTACAGCAACATTTAAAAAAGTAAATTATGTAAAAGTGCATGCAGAACAATGAGAATACAATTACAAGAAATGACATTGAAGTACTCCAGTACATAAGACAGCAACCACAGACATTCGAGATTGAAGGCCTAGGTACCAACAACTTCTTCACTGCTTAATTAATTTGATATGTTTGCTTTTAAATTGTGCCATTTGAATGATCAAAGTTACATAAAAGTCACAACCAAACATTAAGTGCATTCTAGACCCGATCTTTGGTACAACCAGCTCATTGGTTATACTAAGTAAATAACGAGCAAATAAGTAAAACATACCACCTAAAGATGTGCAAAAAGAGTACTGAAAACATTGAAATGAAATATAAAATCTTAATGTTTTATTTTAACCTTAAAAGTGTGATACAAGCTAAATTATTCTAGTGGCATACAAACTCAAAACTCCTAATTTTATATGTTCAAGCTTACATTACATTTGAAGACAAAAGAGGAGTCATTGTTCTCTACATAATCAAACACAGATGTACAACGCTGGGTATCCGACTTGGAATGAGGAATAAACAACTTGCTAAAATGTTAAGCCAACCAACCCTTTCTATCCAAATCTAAATTTGGAATTGCACTGAATTTCATCCCTTGAATTTTATTTAAGTTTACTTAAGTTAATTTATTTTTATTTAGGCTAAGTCCAGTGCTCTTTGGCACCTGATTATGTTTATCTACAGTTACCCAATAAGGTACAGAAAACCACCATATTTGCATGTCAAAATCCTGCAATTGTTCTCATATTCACCCATGTTTGTAAGGGTCAGGGAGTCAGTTCTGCATTCTAAAAACGGGTTTCATCACTAATTACCGTCTCCCCTCTAGAGGCAGTGTTGTTAGTACTGTTCACTGGTCTGACTCTAGATTAGAGGTGGAGTGCTGTACCTTGATCAGGGCTCTAAAGACAAGTATTACATTCCATTGGGTGATATCAGTATCGTGGCACGTCCAAGCAGCCTGTAGTGGAAGGCAGATGGAACAGGAGAGGGTAGGAATGGAGGACAACGGTAAAGGTGAAGTTGACAAGGAAAATTCTTGCTGTTACCAGATGGTATACCCTCCGTTGGAGCCACCCATGAAGAAGTTATTCTTGCGCTGGGTCATCATGACGTTGGCCCCTTGCATTGCTGCTAGCTGTGCTGCATTAGGGGGGTGTCCTGGGGGTGGGGGCTTCAATGTGGAGGGGAAACAGGTAAGCATGTATATTAATACTTAAGAAGTTAAGAAATTAAATATAATGATTAACAGCTTGTGAACTGCACTAGCCAATCAATATGAAAGTGTTATTTTCTACTTACAGGAATGGAAACATTGTTGCCAGCCCCAAAGCGAGCTCCAGCATCATAGCCACCTTCCACCAGAACTGTAGAGCCAGGGGGATACATGGCTCCCATGGGATAGTAGGCCATGGGAACATTGTGACCCATTGCTCCAACAGGCATGGTCTGCTGTAGGGGCATGTACATCTGAGTACCGGGGTAGGCAGCAGACATCTGGGGCAACTGGCCAGCTGCCTGAGACGGATGTATATATCTGGGCTGGTATATCTGCAAAAATTACAAAAGGGTTAGCGGGGGACTGTACATCAATGAGGAGGAAAGACATTTTTTTAAAACATACCTCAGAGTACGCAGGTGGTGCATCTGTGTAAGGAGGTGCCTGAGGGTTCACTTGCATTGCAGGTGGGTACATAGGTGCACTGTTTTGCTGAGGGTACACAGCTTGCTGGGGATATGAACCTGTAATATATTTGGTTTGTAAATGGGAAAATACACAGTTTTATTGAATACATAATTGTATATAAAATTGGTGTGGGGAAATGGGTAGCAGCCATATTGCTGCTAGTATCTACAATTAGCATCTATTGAGGTCAATCAGCTTGATTAGAGCGGATAGCTTATCTACTGTGAGCTGTACAAGTAACCGTTATGGTAATATGCCGAAGCTTTGTAGAGTTATAACAACAGTTTCGGAAACAGACGGTGCGTTGGCGACCACAAACAATTGCTATCGGTTTTATAATAACCCACAGCTGCAGCTAAGCTAACAAGCTACCATGGTGGTATCAATTCGTTTTATACAACCTAGGTAATGTCAGGTCACGTGGACGCACCAAAATGATAAAGGCAGAGCGTCCAGCTGAAATCGTGTGCCTATTTCAGCCAGGGTCTAATTGTGTTGATAGATAACAATTATATTTCGTGGACAATAAATCGTACAATGTAAATTTTTAGGCCGTCGTGGACAATACTTTTCACGCCGAACCATTAGATTCGTATACAATAAATTAATCATTTAGCACACTGGCGGCCGCACTCGTAACATAAACAAATTGATCTTGGACAAAGCTGCAGATACAAGCCATCTGAAATGTCTGGACCTTGCAGCTAGACCGTTTACAATATATGAACATTTTAGCTACCTTTGTTGTTCATTGTTCTGAAAAGATTTGTAGGCCTTTTAGTCGAAGAAAACGGAATATAGTTATACAACAGCTGGGCCTTCAGACTAGATGACAGTTCACTTCCTTGTTTTCCACGGGTTTTCAGCTAGCGAATGTTGTTATGGTGGGTGGCTGTAGTTACGTCATTTCATGTTCGCCACTCCCATTTCTAAGGGTGAAAGTGCATGGTTTTTACATGAACTTACAAGCCTATGCCTGCATTTTAATACAATACAGCGGTTACTTTATACAAAATCGACATAATTAAAGAGACTAGAGAGAGGTAGCTACTGAATCGAGCTGGTCATCTAGGAGTTTTTTTATGCAGCATATTTGCTACCCCTCCAACCCTCACCCATACACACCCGAGTGAGATACAAAAAAAAAATGACAACTCAAAATCATACTTTGCTCATTAGAATGCAATGGGAAGAACAGTTCTACAATCATATTCAGTAATTGCATATTGATAAAATCATACAATTATTGGATGTACGTATACACCAGTATTATACAGTGCTCTAAAGGTAAAAACTATCTTAGCTCTTCCTTCGAGCTCTATGGCAATACAGTACAAATGCATGCAAATGCCACTCGTTGCCAGCTGGCTGTAAAAAGATGGAAAGCAACGATGACCATATAAGACAATTAACTAGTTTGATAAGAGCTACGTTGTATTGATATATAGGCTAATATTTTTCGAACTGTTTGTTTATAAAAGTGTAGGCTATACAATATAAAATTTTAAACAATGAAATCTTTAAATTATATGTAAGCTACTTTCATTTATTCATTTTACATCCAAAACAATGAAAAGGTTGAGACTTATTTGTTTATCTTCGGTTTCACTTCTGTGCAAGCTAACAGCACATTGTGTCCCCGCACCTAACATGGTCAGACTCTAAGTGCGTATAAGTACGTTTCCTTTAAGGCAGCCATGGTTCCTCTCAAATCGAGGCAGACATTTTTCAATGCAAGATTTTTCTTGCATAAATTATGTTCATGACGTAGTGCAAAAGGCCAATTTGGTGGTAATTTAGGTGGACTTTGCATCAGAAGTATGGTTTTACGCGACACTTCTGCCATTGTTTGGTGATCTGGACAGCAGTAGAAAAGAGACCATCATAAAATATTGAGAAAGACAGATCCTGACGTTGTCAACCCTGCTTAACAATGCAAATACTTCTTTTGTGTGCTGCCATAGCGCCTGTCTGGAAGCTGTGAGATGAATTTTTAATGATGGGTGACTAAAACAAACTGTGGCAAACCTTCTCTAAAGGGGAGAATCACTGAAAATAGAACACCTATTTACGGTAAGTTGTCAAGACATTCTGGTTCTATTTTAAAATTGCCATTCGCCGACCACGACGAAATGGCGAGAGGAAATGAGATTTTGGTTAATATGCAATGCTCTTAATTAGCATAATTTATATATTTATGATAAAGAGAGGGAAATACATAACATTTGGACTTAAGAAATGGACCAGTGTATGGCTTTTGTCGCCGCAGTCTCGCGGCAATACTTTATTGAAATAGGATGGGGGTGGGGTGCCGATTCTGAAGTTTTGGCATATAGCTGTATATTTCTATATGGTGCGCCACGTTACTGATGTTTTGTGACGTTCTATTGGGTATTTAGGGACAACGATGACGATTGACAGATCTCATACTCAAGACGTGTGAAACACAAGAGACCTAGCTGGGCCTACACTAACAGTTATTCGTGTGTGTGCATTTAGTCAAACCTACAGTTCCAAAGGGCCTTACAGTTCAATTAAATGCTGTGTATTATATTCCCTATTTTGCGCTGAAGTCACGTATATCTAACTCGTTTTGATCATCTTTCATGATGAAATCAGTCAAATGATGACATCCAACGGCTTTTACAGTTACCTATTTAGTAGAATAGTATCAACTCACTCGTGTAACGAACAAAGCATTTACTGATGTAGAAAGCCTGTTTATAAAGATATTTCTGTTGTCATAGAATGCAAGGAGGAAAGTGAACCACTTGGTGGTGTGAGCAGTGAACCATGGACTCCCAGGGACTGCCTGCAAATGATGCGCCCCTTACTGTCAATGAACAGGTATCACTTTCCCTCTCTTTGTCAACACTACCTGATATGCCCCATCTAACATTCCAGAAACTCCTGTGTTGCCTCTGCTTCCTAGCCTGACATCCTGTCATAAGTTGTCACAACCTCCATATGTCACCATATCATATTTGGAATGCTTCACTACAAACAAAGAAATACAAGGCTGACAATCACATGATATGTCTTTAGCTGATATCTCTTTCTTTGTGTCCAATAGATTTAAGCACAGTCTCTTATCCTTATTGATCAATATAGTTTTAACTTCTCAGCTGACTATGTCCACATACTCATAAAAGCAAAGAATTTCATGGATGACAAGGGCACTTTCATAAAGCATTGCTTTAACCGCTTGTTGGCTGATGCTCTCTGTTGTGTTGGTGTGGTCATGTCATTTGTGTCGTTTTGTTTTGGTTCATTCTGTCCTAACATGTGCTCGGCTTCTCTGTTTTCTTTAGCCATTCACTGTCTGACTGCAGAGGTCTTTTTTCAGCAATTAGGTTCCTGCACTTTGAAATTCCCTGCCAAAGACAACCAGGTATGCATCTTCTCCTCTCCTGCGTTGTCCTTCTGCATCTCAGCCTCCAGCTCCAGTCATCTGTCTGCCTTTCCTCCAGTCTCTGACTGCTGCATTTACTCCTAAATCACACACTGCTTTGAAGATGCAAATGTAGAAGTACATGTAGAGGTCTGCTGCATGGTCTGTTACTGTGTAAGCACAGACATTGTGTGGTTCCTCCGAAAGGTAAACCACTGCAGAGCTGAGTACACACTCCCAAGGGGGCATCAATGCTTACAGATGAGTCTCTATATGACGGATCATAAACCCTAGGTATGATCCTAGTAATACATTGTGTCAGTTACCAAACTGTTATTGTATATCTAGACAATTTTTTTTCCTTAAAATAACTGAATGACAGCATATCCACCACAGACCACACAATGTAAAAGTATCAGTAAAGGTACCTGTTTTACATGACTTGGTATTATCCTGTCCCCACTTACTGCTGTTCAGGTGATTGTGATGTCTGGCCATGAGACAATCCGTGTGTTAGAGGTGGAGGTGGATGCTGCTCTTCCATCCTCTGTCCCTGATGGGAGGACTGACTCTGGGCCTGAGGATGGAGGTGGTCTGGGCTCAGAGCAGTCTGAGGCCAGCACTCAAGACAGCCCGATTGCCCCCCACACCACTGGGGGAGTTGGTGAGCCCTTTGCAGAGTTGGTCTGACTCTAGTTATGATTAATTTTAAAAGTAATAATGCATAGATTAAAAGAGTAACGAATGTGGTATGTTGTCAATGTATTTTACTTGTTAGGAACATGACATTTGTCTTCCAAACAACAGAAGCAGTGTTTCTCACTGTCAGTGCTAGGTGACCAGGTGGTGTCTGTCGAGGCAGCAGTTTCCGCTGTTCAGAACCTGGCTTCAGCAACTCCCATCAGTGTGGCGCTGGCACAGACCCAGGCCACCATGCCCATAACTGTGCAGGGCTGTCCACAGGTGAGAGCATGACCCGTATTTATTTGTGTTTTTGTTTTCCGATTCCCTCACCTAATATGGATCACACAGGATATTTCCTTCTTTTCTGTCTCCTTTGGATCTAATTGAACTTGCCCCCTTCACCAATCCCCTTTGCACTGCAGGTCTTGACCCAGGATGGCTTGGCCACTCTGATGACAGGAATGATGGCCCAGACCGGGTCCCTGGGCCAGCCGCTGCTCATCCCCTTTAGCATGGCAGGGTCAATGGGGGGCCAGGGAGGCCTGGCTGTGCTAACCTTCCCCACCACCAACGTAGCCACCCTCCCTGGGCTCGCAGCCACCAACCCTGCAGGAGGCCTCCTCAAACTGCCCTTTGCTGGCCTGCAAGGTAGGACATTTTAGATGAACTCAGTCTGTATGTTACAATTACATTTAGTCATTTAGCAGACGCCCTTATCCAGAGTGACTTACAGTAAGTACAGGGACATTCCCCCCGAAGCAAGTAGGGTGAAGTGCCTTGCCCTTGCCTTGTATGTGTCTGTGGGTGGGGATGTTTATGTATGAGAGTGAATGACTCCATATGTTAACGTCGACACTTAAGCCTCAGCTTAACTTTTGTTTACTTTTTCACCTCAGCTGCCACAGTGCTAAACTCCATCCAGCCTCAGCTGCAGAATCCCGCCCAGACAGTCTTTCAGCCTCAGACAGCCTCTCTGCAGTCAATGCAGGCAGCTGTACAGCAGGTGACATCCCAGCCTACGCAGGTAACCAATGCCCAGGTTACTGCAGCCCAGATGGCTTCAGTCATGACAACGATCTCTCAGCCCAATGTGTCAGTGGCAACACTCCAGACAGCAGGACTCTCCATCAACCCTGCCATTGTAAGAACACCTTTTTAAATTCAGTGTGTTTGTGCTGTACTGGTTGTATTTTGTCCTATACATGTAATCGATGACAGCCGGCTGAGAAGCTGTTTAATTAGTTGGCTTTGCATAGGATCATGAATATTAGGGTGGGAATCTTTTGGTACCTCACAATTCGATTCAAATCGATTCTTGGGGTCACGATTTGATTAAAAATCGCTTCACGATTTTTCCGAGATAAAAATAAATAACTAATAATAATAATTAAATATATATATATGCAAAAATATATAAAAAGACCATCACAAACAAAAATCGATTCACATACATTTGTGAATTGATCTGCATCGTTAGCAGACTGAATCACAAATCAAATGTGAATCGATTTCCCCCACCCCTAATGATTATACTGTAGATCTTGATCCAAAGAATGTCATTGGCAGTATCATTGTACAGCAAATATAGGGAGTACTGTTTCTTCATTCTCAGATCAGTGCTGCGTCTTTGGGAGCCCAGACCCAGTTTATAAGCTCCCTTGCTTCCACCCCCATCTTTGCCAACGCCATGTCAGGTCTCACCAGCCAGATCATCACCAATGCACAAGGACAGGTAGGTTGTTTACATAACCATCAGGTTTGGTGAAAACAAGTCACAGTTTACCTTTTTACAAAGCAACCACATTTTAACAGTGGTAAAAGCAATCACCCATAACCTGTTCATAACATGTGTATTTCAGAAGTATGTCTGTTCAAATCCCGTTAAAAGTTCAGTGATTCCTTTTGTTCTGCAGGTGATTGGAACTCTCCCTCTGCTGGTGAATCCAGCCTCTCTGACGGGAGGTGCTGCCACTCAAGCTCTGCCTCTCCAGGGCCTGCAGGTCCAGACTGTCGCCCCACAGCTGATCCTCAACACTCAGGGCCAGATCATAGCCACCATAGGGAATGGACCTGCAGTCCCCACCTCTGCAGCTGTTCTGCCCAAGCCAGCTGCCACGCTGACACTCTCCAAGCCCAGCACTCAGGTACAGTCCTTGGGTCACACTTGCACAGATGAGATTTTCAGAATAGTTTTTTTGTAAACTTGTGTTACCAACAGTCAGTTTTAGCTTTACTGTACATGATATTATACCGCCTAGATGTTCCAGTAGGTCCTGCTCCTGGAATGTTTCCACAGAATAATGTTTTTGAAAATGTGAATCAGGGCAGCAAGGCCTAATCTATCACTTACACCTTCATTGACCCACATCATGGTGTTCCCCACCAGGCAGCGTCAGCAGTTGTCTCTCAGTCACCTGTGGTCATCGCCCCACAACCGTCCGTGATGAAAACTGTTACCTCCCTCTCCTCTGTTCCCATCGCCTGTGGAGACACTGCCACAGTTGGTCAGCTCGTCAGCAGTAAGTACATCACCTTGCATATGCACCCGTTCTCCAAATAGAGTTTTTAAAGTAGGTGGATATTAATAACTGGCCCCTTCATGTCTTTAGAGCCACAACAAGCAGTTGGTGATGAAGAGGGTATTAATCTGGAAGAGATTCGAGAGTTTGCCAAGAACTTTAAGATCCGCAGGCTCTCCCTAGGGCTAACACAGACACAAGTGGGACAGGCTCTCACTGCAACTGAAGGGCCAGCTTACAGCCAGTCTGCTATCTGCAGGTAAAATCTCTGTCATTGAGTGGTGACTGTAGGCCGAGTAATGCAGTAGATGGATTGATCCATTCTATCCATGCTGGTTTGTGCATGCTTATTTTTTTGTTTTCCCGTCTGTTCTCTACTGCAGGTTTGAGAAGTTAGACATCACACCTAAGAGCGCTCAGAAGTTGAAGCCTGTGTTGGAGAGGTGGTTGGCTGAAGCAGAGCTTTGGAACCAAAAGGGCCAGCAGAATCTGATGGAGTTTGTGGGTGGGGAGCCTTCCAAGAAACGCAAACGTCGCACTAGCTTTACCCCACAGGCTATCGAGGTACTGAACACCTATTTTGAGAAGAATGCTCTACCCACCGGCCAGGAGATCACAGAGATTGCCAAGGAGCTCAACTATGACCGTGAGGTGGTCCGTGTGTGGTTCTGCAATCGTCGGCAAACACTGAAAAACACAAGCAAGATCAACGTATTTCAGGTTCAGCAGTAAGACTATTTTAGGCCGCCATGGTTTAGTAGAGTTGGAAAAATGCTAAGTTGGAAACTGTTAAGTTTAGCAGACAGGATGAAGGAAGTAGCACTTAAATTTAATCTTGCTGTGTGAACATTAAGTGCTCAGAATTCATCACCATATTTGGAATGTGCTTGTCTGTGTGAGTGAAAGAGAGAGGATAAAGGTAAAAAAAAAGAAATTGCATGTAAACGAGAGATTAAGGATTCTTTAGCATAATTTCTAACTTTTTGTTTAATCAGTAAATATACAGTATCATACCATTCTGTATGACAATGAATTGAATTTGATACAAGTGGTTTTATACACTTGCAATACAGGTTTGTAAGTGACTGTATATAGAATTTGGGCCTAAATATTCTTTAATATTAGGTCCCATTGTTACTCATTGCATTGTAACATTGTTACAATTATGCTGGTGCCACCTTACAGTAGGTTTAACATTTGTATATGCTTATTCAGTTATGTTTCTATATTTGTGCTAATGTAATGTGTGAGTGTTCTACTTAAAGGGAGTATTCTGTGTCAGAAAAGAACATTGCCCCTTTGTTTACCATGGTAAAGATTGAGTACAGCCCGCTTTGTCCATTTAACAAATTGGCTGCTTCAAAAGACTGCAGCTTCACCTCTGTATTGAAGGTTCTTAAAATAAAAACTAATCAAACTTAATCAAATTGATTAATTGATTATAAATGTGTTTGTTTCAATTAATTGATGGGTCAATATAAGATTATAATTACTAGTGTTTTGGAGGTTAATTTGCAAGACAAATTTAGGTTTAAGATATGTTTTTGTACAATTGATCATCTCAAACTGACAGATTGACAAACAAAATCTGAGTACTTAAAAACATTCCAGCTGTTTATGTTACATTTGAATTGTCTACTCTTAAGGGATGTTTGTGGCCTGGTTCCTTATGGAGTTAAGTGTATTGCTAGAGTTCTGTCATACAAGAACACAGCACAGCCAGCCCCCTGGAGCTACCAGGGCCTGTTTTTCTGTGTGATGATTTTAGAAAACGGTCACATGGTGAAAATTTGACATTGATTAAGGATGTTTGAGTCCCTGTCAGTTTGTATTCTTATATTTTGTAACCTACATTTTTGAAAAATGTAGCAAATGCATATACTGACTATAGAAATCATGTACACAAGAATATCATGCATACACTTCTAATGATTTTTTTTAACTGTCTCTAAAGAAAATATGTATCTGCAATTAGGTTTACTTGTTTTGAGTGCAATAATATGGTGTACAGTTATATAAATCAGTAAATAACTGCATATAATCCAATAGTTTTGTATATTCACAACTGTATAACACAATAAAGTATGTACTTATCCATTTGTCTCCTTTACTGTTGTGTGAAAATTGTAATTCCATTCCAATACAGCAGGTGGTTTGGTCCAACACAATACGTGTGCACACAAAACACCATAGAAGAAGATTCCGGATATTACAGAAGCACTGCCTCTTTCTTGACGAAGATATAAACAAACCTTGTAATTTTTGTATATTTTGGTTTATTACAATCGAGCGTTAGAGCAATTATATTTATTCAAATATACAAATTCCCCTCTAGGACTTATTAGTGTTCTTACTATTCACATAATCAGGCAAAGCCTCACTATTCATCATCAACTTGAGTTCTCAATCAGCCAGCTGCTTTTTTATATAGCAAAGCTCGACATGTTTATTTTAGTGCTGCTGGAACGAGGAAGCAACTAAGAGTGGACATGGCATGAAACGGTTAGCTACATTGTTAGCTAGCTAACTAACGTCCCCGCTTGTAACGGTACGTTTATCAATAATATTCAATAGTAGTTTATATTGTGGCTAACGATAGCCAGCAAGTTAGCCTACTTATTAGAAAGCTACAGCAGTACATTTGCTCGGTAACGTGTATATAGGCTATGGGTAGCCGAAATATAGGTAGAGCTAGTTTAAATAGCATCAAGTGTGTCAGAGTTACTTAGCTACATGCTCCATAATGACAGGCTAGCGAGTGACATGTGGACTAAACGTGTTGGCGCCCAGCTCTCTATCAAGAGCGAATTTTAGACTGACGCTATTTTGTTTTTGTAGTCTAGCGTTAACCACCACTCGGTTACTACGTACTGTAGTAGACACGGACAGGCGGTGTTGGTTCCGTTCTAACAACAAAACAGGCGAAGTGAAATCCCGGCTCAGGCTTCTTTTTGCTGGGTTTAGACTTTCTTTAGTAGCCTACTTTCTTTAGGTAGCTAGATAGACAAGCACTGGGAGTCATGTCTGGCGGGACTGATACTTTGATCAACATAGACTGTACAAACTCCTCAGATGGCAAATTCAATTTGACAGCTCCATCTAATTTCCTAGTAGACGTTATATACACGAACTGAATGTGTCACGTTTTCCCTCCAGTCACTATTGTCTTTTTTTCATTTTTTCCGTATGGACATTCCAGGCCCGTGTTTAATTCACGTTTGATTGGAATTGGACCCACAACGCTCAAATCGTCGTTGTCGTCATGGCTTGGGCGCTGAAGTTGCCGCTTACTGATGAAGTGATTGAATCGGGTCTGGTCCAGGATTTCGATGCCAGTCTCTCTGGCATCGGACAAGAGCTTGGAGCAGGGGCATACAGCATGAGGTAAGTGAATACTTTGCTATTCACACTACTTGTATAATTGAGATTGATTTCAGGTCTAAATTGCAGGTATAATACTGGCTTCCTACATGAGCACTTCTTTGTGCCATTACATTAACCTTATCATTATCTTGCATTTCATTTCATTTTGCCTGATGGCAACGTATTTAATGGACCTATGTATACGTTTTACATTTGTGTCTCTCCAATAAATGTGTTATTTTGCTTCTATATATTGGTAGCAGTTGTGTGTGTTTAATGTTGGCCTAGTCAGCCTGCTATGTAGACCTGGTGGTGTTAAGCAACCAGGTCTGGACATGTCCATGTGTCTTAATCAAAACCAAGCCATATCAAGTATAAACAAATATTTTTGGGGAGTAGTAATTTTCACGTAGTAGTCTCAATGTGCTTAGTGCTTGCACTATGACAACCACATAGCATCAATATTTTGGGGGGGCTTTGGAATTTAAGATTTACATTTGTTTTGTTAAGCTTTACACATGTAGTAGTCACCCGATTCCTTTGATGTAGACTGCACTGAAGCATGAATAACTTTTATTCATCATTTACACTAGTGTGTTGAAGGAAATTCTTAGCGCAGTCTTAGTTTGGAGTTTGCTGACTCACAGTCTTTGTTCCTGGCTGGGGTTAGAAGTAGCTCTCTCAGACTTATTTTGTTAGTTAATGTAGTGCTCAGTTGCATGATACTAAAGCAGAGTGCCTTTTTGTTAACAGAATTCCTCTGTTGAGGGGTATTATAAGCTACACAGGCTAGACTGACAGTTTATGGTATTGCCCTGTTATTTTCCACTGCTACTAATAAAAGTGAGTGAACATCATAAATCACCTCTCATCTTTAAAATATCTTAATTGTTTTGCTGATAAGCAGGGCCACTCAGTAGCAAGATGCTGAAGTCTTAGAAAAGTGTGCTCTTGTAAAAGTTAACATTGAAAGATCTGGCATTATGAAAGTAATTGTTTCTATATGCCAATTGCATTTAAATGATGTACCATAACAATACAGGATTTACGAGAAGAAACCTGTCAAATGTATGAAACATTTTGTCTGTCCATTTTCTGAACCTTTTCTCCCAACAGTGATGTGCTGGCCCTCCCCATCTTTAAGCAGGAAGAGTCCAACCTACCCCCTGACAGTGACAACAAGATACTTCCCTTCCAGTACGTTCTGTGTGCAGCTACCTCGCCTGCCGTCAAACTGCATGATGAAACACTCACCTACCTCAACCAAGGTCAGCCCTTTGATTTATCTCATTTTAACAGTCAAGAATATAAGCATACCAGATCATGGCAATACTGTAAAATGATGTTCCGAAATGGTATTCAGTCAATAGAAAAAGATTGATATTTAAAATTTCAGGGCAGTCCTATGAAATTCGAATGCTTGATAATCGAAAAATGGGAGAACTTCCGGAAATCACTGGCAAAATGGTTAAGGTAAGGCAGACATGACCAAGTCCACTCATAAATCCTTATGAGCTGTTGAATCAGGACCTTTGACAAGTAGTGTATTTGTGTGTGTATCTTCAGAGTATCATCCGTGTGGTGTTCCATGACCGACGCCTCCAGTACACAGAGCACCAGCAGCTGGAGGGCTGGCGCTGGAACCGGCCTGGGGACCGCATCCTTGACCTGGGTAAGCACAGAGCTCTCACTGGGACTGATTGCATTGTAGTATAAACTGGGAAATTGGATGGATGGAAATGGACCCGATATGTAGTAAGACCCGATATGTAGTAAGTAGATTGTCAGTAAATGAAGGGCACCATTCATAAGTGAACATTTACAGCTAACCACATAACACTTTTGATCACCGCTTATTTCACATTGCAGATATACCTATGTCAGTTGGCATGGTCGACCCCAGGGCTAACCCTACTCAGCTAAACACTGTGGAGTTCCTCTGGGACCCGTCGAAAAGAACCTCAGTTTTTATCCAGGTAGCATGATAAGGAACACACTAATGGCCACATTTTTGTACTATAGCTTAATTTTCCATCAGAAACCTTGTTGAAAAGGTGACGGAATGTTTCAGTGCTTAGTTTCAGTGCTGAATTGTAGTAGTTATAATTTTGTAATTCTGTGTATGTTTCAATTAGATATGCAATACCTTGGTTTTAGGTCCACTGCATCAGCACAGAGTTCACCATGAGAAAGCATGGGGGGGAAAAGGGCGTGCCTTTCCGCATTCAGATTGACACATTTAAAGAGAACGAAGGTGGAGAATACACAGAACACCTGCACTCTGCCAGCTGCCAGGTCAAAGTCTTCAAGGTGAGATGAATGACTGGAACCACAGACAAGGCTCTTGTCGTTGGGAAGAAGATGCTCAGCTTCATGTGACAGTGTCCTGTTATCTCCGGTGAATGCTCTCCCCGTTCTTCACATGTTAACAGCCTAAAGGTGCAGACAGGAAGCAGAAGACAGACAGAGAGAAGATGGAGAAAAGGGCTCCGCAAGAGAAGGAAAAGTACCAGCCCTCCTATGAAACCACCATCCTGACAGAGGTTAGAATCATTTCTGACGATGAAGGGATACTAGGTTGTGTGGCGTACAGAAGGTGGATATACTCATTTAGAGGCAGCTACCACCCGGGTTGTCTAAGGAATGACAGTTTATAAAGGTGGAGTAGACACTTCTACCTATAATGATTCAGTTTTCATTGCATTCCATTTCCTGACAAGGTTATGTGTGAGACTTCAAAGTCCAGTGGCCTGGGATTAATTGACTTTTTCTGTTGCAGTGCTCTCCATGGCCTGAAATCACCTATGTCAACAACTCTCCATCGCCTGGCTTTAACAGCACACACAACAGTTTCCCGGTGGCTGAGGGGTAGGGAACATGGAGCCCACAGCTACTTACTAGTGGCTGGAGCTATCTGGGTTCATTTAGTTGTTCATTGGCCTCTAACATTATGCTGTTTGTAGATTTAACTATATGACTAGAAGAAACCTCTGTATGGTATGTGCCTCTCTCAGAATGTCAAGCTCTACCCCCCCCTCCTCCTCAGAAATGGATCACCCAATCACCAGCCAGAGCCAGTTGTTCAGGTGGCAGATGTAAGTATCTTCTTCCTTGCTCTTGTGTGTTTTAGATCCTTGCTGTTTTATACCTAATAGATCATTCCTCATCAATCGCTCTTATTTTCATATATGTAATGCTACATTTAAAGAGCTTTTTCTAACACACTGTGGTTGGTTTAGAGTTTGGGTTTCACTTTTACTGAAATACAGTAGGAAAGTATGTGGATGTAAGATTTGAACGACACCTTAATATAGGTACTCAAAGCACATGAGACTAATACAGTTTGCATAATAATTTTCTTTAAAGGCATGCATTATGTTTTATCATTTTTGTATAAAACAATTATTGGCATGTAACAATAGGGTAAAAGTGCCCTCTAAATGATAATGATGACTTTACTGTTTTTTGTCATTTGCCCTACTGTATGTTTTCTGTCTGTGTTAAATTAAACTGGCAACAAAAGAGAGGAGATATATACTTTAGTTTTGTGTTTCAAGATACTACAGATTCAAGATACCACAATATATGAACTTCCAGGACACAGTGATGGTGGAGAAAATGTAGGCTAATATTTAGTACTTTTTAAAACTGCATAACGCTCCATTGGTATGCCTGCATTTTTATGTGAAGGTTCAATAAATGCTTCATAGAATCTCCTGTCAATCCTTTGTGAATGCCAGAATGTGCACTATGCAGTCCTGATGTCAGGAGAAATACTCACTGGATTCTGTTTGTTGTGATAAAATGTGGCCTGGTAACAAAGGCACTGCTTTTCCTGTTGTCACGTCCCCTTATAAATTGCATCCCCATAAGTTTTTAAAGTATGTTATAAAATGGTAAAATTGAGAGACATTCTGCCTTTCAGTTGTCGTCCCATCTTCTTAGAGGAGAAAGTGAAAGCCATCAGGTATATATGAATTTATTCTTGTAGTTTCTTGTGACTTCTTGTGTAAATGTTGAATGTTTTTACCTTTTCAGGAGCAAAGATGAGGTCAGAGGATCTCAAGCCTGGCTCCCATCCTTTCAGTTTTCCTCTGTGAATAGCAATTAAACTGCAACAATCTTTGGTGTTCATTCTGTGTTTCTCTCTGTGCTTTGCGCTAACCACCATTGGAGGTAAAGGTCTTAGGAAAATGGTGATCATATATCTCTTTCTTCTTTTGTTCTGCCACCTTCTCTCTTTTTCTTCCTCTGCTTCTGTGTCTCTCTTATGCAGCAGAATCTGTTACCCACGGCAACACCCCAGGAAGCACAACAGTGGCTACATAGAAACCGTTTCTCACCTTTCTGTCGGCTATTTACCAATTTCTCAGGTAAGATGCCTGCTGACACATTTCACATTTGTTGGTAAACATGCTGTTTGGAACCTGTTGTGTTTGTAAGCAGCCTTCATTACACAGGTATCTGTTCTTTTGTTGAAAATGCCCTGTCAGCACTGAAATAATGAACAGCTGTTGTGGTCCAGGGGCGGACCTGTTGAAGCTGACCAGGGAGGACGTCATTCAGATCTGCGGGCCAGCAGATGGCATTAGGCTCTTCAACGCACTGAAAGGAAGGTAGGAACGCCTCCTTCCTGTCTATGCCTACTGCAGAATGGAAAATCCTGCTGAGTGTGGCTTCTTCCAATGAGCTCTGTTTGTTGATGTGTGTCTGTGTGCAGGGTGGTGCGCCCCAGGCTGACTGTCTATGTGTGCCAGGAATCTCAGCAAGCAAGGGAACAGCAGCAGAAACATGAGAATGGAGATGCTGCCAGCAACACCTTTTTTGGTCCGTATGGGTCTGCGTGCTTATCTATTAGAACTTGATGTCAAAATACAAAACAGAAGGACCGGAAGCTGTGTAGATGTGCTCATGGAGGCCTGGAATATTGTCATACTTACACAACTGTCACAGTGTAAACATCTTTAGTATAGCGGATACGTGACTGCTACACAGAGTGAACATGGCGGATTACACTAATTCTAGTTGTCTGTGTGTGCAGTGTATCATGCCATCTATTTGGAGGAGCTGACGGCCACAGAGCTGACGGAGAAGATCGCTCAGCTGTTCAACATCTCACCCAGACAGATCAGCCAGATCTTTAAACAGGGCCCCACAGGCATCCACGTTCTGGTTAGCGATGAGGTTAGACCCAGTGGTGCATTCTTACATCTCACCTTTTATCTGGCTATCTGGCATCTTTATTGTGATGTATGTGTGTTTGACTTGCCACTCTCTCCTCACAGATGATTCAGAACTTCCAGGATGAGGTCTGTTTTGTTCTGGATACCATGAAAGGTATGACTAAAATAGAAAAGATTACCTGCTCTGAAGTAATAGCGGTCTTTCCTATTTTGTCCTTTTAAGATGATGCTCATTTTAATACTGTATGTGCTGTATGTATATACACAGTGAGAAAGAGTGTTGTATCAACAGATGTTGTATTTATTCAAGCTTTGCATTGATTTGTATCTCACCATTAAACAATGTGTGTTTCTTTGTTGACAGCTGAGACAAACGATGGCTACCACATCATTTTAAAATGAAGAATGACAGGGGGATGGTGTAGCCCTCTCTCTCTGCTTCTCACCCAGCCCCTCCACAGCCTCAGCCCCCTGACCTGATGTTCCTGGACTGTGCTGGAGACTTTCCATGGCTTTTCCTGGAGCACTCTCAACGAGGCAGCTATGGGAACGTATGACTGAAGCATCTGACCCTGCCCAACACCTTATTGTCTTACTTTGAAAGGAGTGACTGTTTCGTTTGCCATGTTGAAGAAACACTTTCTTTGCCTCAGCCACTGACGTGACATGGTGTTGTTGTACTGCCCTGTTCCTTATCTCGTCAAAAGAAGAGAATGGATGGTATCTGGTGTGCCAAAGCGCCCCTGCTTCCGAATCAAGAGTTTTTTGTTGTTTAGTACTGTCTGACACCGGACATTGTAACACCAAGGTACTGGAAGGTTGTCCCTTCTTCTAGGCTACAGCGAGTAGTTAGTCTGATAAGAGAGTGGCCATGGTTTGACATCTGCTATGACAGCACTTGCACAGGGCGGTAGCTTCAAGAGATGTCCCTGGTCAGGCAGTGAGCAGACATTGGCAGCCATAACAACAGTAATGTCTTTCCATGACACTCTTGGGAAAACCAAGAGTCTGTCAAGTTTGTTCCTGTGAGCCTTTTCCTTGTGAGAGAACCTCTGTGAAGCTTTCCAAGACCTCTGAAAACTGCTGAGACCTAGTGTTGTGTACTCATCATCCCAAGGACTTGTACTCGCTAAGCTGAGTGATGATCAGATCCTCTCTGTTAGTTATCATAGTGGCAACACCAGCAACCAGCCTCCCCCAGCCCTCTCTTCCTACATGATATCACCCAACAGTACCCTTAGAATGGGGTTTATGCTCAACAATTTATGAATTAGGGATTAGAAATGAAATCCCTCAATTTAATAGATTGTCTAAAGAATATTAATTGTGAATCATGTTTGTATGTTTTATAGCCTTTTTTTATTTTTATGTTTTCCTGCTTTTTTTAAAGTTAAATATGCATTTTTTTGCAATATCATTTTGGATATTACCACTTGGGAATACTAATACATGTAGTGGGTTGTTATGCCCAAACCGCATGTTGACAGATTTAGTTCTGTTGAATCTATTTTACTAAATGCTTACACAGTATGGATGGACTGACATTAGATGCTACCCATATTTGATCCTTGCCCATGTTTTAAGAATAATTAAACTAATAAGGCCTACCAATTTATTGCCTGGTGTTTGTGTTTACCCATCTCATGTTCATGTCCCATCTCAGTTAGTTATGTGATGGTACACGTACAGCTGTAGTGATATAAACTAACTTTAGGATGACCACAGAATATTTAAGGTAATTTCCTTGGTTTCTATGGTAAATGTGTCTTTGTGACGGACAAGGAACCCCTTGGAATGGTGGATTGGGATCTGGGAGATGCTACAAAGCTAATGGACAAATATTAAACGGTGGATATTTTTTCCGAATAATTCTGTTGCTGAAATATATATTTTGGACGTGAGTAGAATTTTTACTTTACTAAATTTAACGTTTCATCGCAATGAAAAGTTGCAAATCTGGACAAAGAGCTCCTTATGACTACATTTCCCAGCCTACGTGGCGCATGGGATGTTTGTGATGTCACAATGAGTATATATGGCTACTGTGTAGCATTCTTAACTCTATTGTTACATTGTAACAAACCGGGGCAGAGGAAAGGAAGAAGGACGTCAATACGGCACACAATTTGTAACAATCTGGCACTACCAATAAACAAGGACCTAACCGCATTGCCATATCATACTTGAAGACAGCAAGCTACATCGAGCCCACTGAAACCGTCCTTGTAGAAAAAGGATAAACGAACCCAGATGTCAGCGGATTGCTTCTCCAGTACAAACATTTAAAGGCTTTTACCAGGAAGATAAAGCATTCGTCGATTAAATTGGGCAATTTTTTTCATTCTCATTGAAAGCGATTATACCTACAATAAATTTCAACTAAACTGTATGACGTCCTTCTTTCCCACCGTCTGCCCTGCTGTAAAAATGGCTATAGGTTTTCTACGTCAAAGTTAAATGGAATTTACACTCATGGGAGCGACCTTCTAAGATATGTAGAACAACGAGATTGGAGCTACTGTAACCTAATGCAGAAATAGCTTTAGCCTACAAACTGACAATCATTGCCTATCTTATTAAAAGCTAGGCCTTAAGCAGCTTCTTTTTGTGCATTTGTTAATTATAAAGAAATATAGTTCCCTTTCATTCGATTAAACATCAGAAAAAAGACCAATCGGGCGTAAGATTAATGAGTTGTCGGTCCAGGGTAAAAAGAACGGTGAACGGGTTCATCGGAAAGACTGTCCTTGTTTCTGCCTCAGGTAAGAGGGTCTAGCGTTTCACACTAACTGGGAAGACTGTCATTGTGTTACTTGGTGAGGGGGTGATATAGTGAATTGACTGGCCAGAACCAGGCCTGTGTCTATCAGGTTTACATTAAGCTGTGCTGTCGCGACCCTGTTCATTGTCTTCCCTTTACCGGTAAAATGTTTGTTGTCATTTGCTGCTGCAGTTGTTAATAGGTTTATTGCCTGCACGCCCTGTGCATGTGGCAGATGCTCTTCCAATTCATTTACACTTAGCAGCCAGAAAATCGTTCGAAAATGTTTATCTGTGAAATATATTTCTACATTGTTCTCAAGATGTATGGTCGAATACTATTGGCCATAATGGTTATCTATTTTTATTCTTTTGAAATGGTTTTTGAATTTCATGCGTGAATCTCTAATGAATATTTGTGCTTAACTGTGAGATGACATTATCATCATTTGTTATTCATTGTACACAAAGTACATCAATTTACAATGCAATAATTTTGAGTGTCCAGCATTAATATGAAGTGGTGTAAATGTGTTCCAGCAGTTCCACTGTACAATGCATGATCTTAAGCAAAGAATACTGGAGCCCCCTGCCCAGTGCCCTGTAACTCTTACAGACATTTAACATGGTTGTGCTGGATCAGATTTCACATCTATGGATGGCATTTAGTGCATGGGGCATTAGTGAGTCTAAGCCATATAAACAATGACATTGAAAAGCACAAGGATGGCATATCTCAGTTGCACCAATTTGCCGTGTGTCCATTCTGATCTCTTAGCCAGACCTTGTTTGACCCCAGTAGTGAAATGCATCTGAGGTGTTTGAAATCCCCTGCTAGTGACGAACCACTAGGACTAAAAAGACGTAAAGTCAATCGAGATTAGCTGCTCTAAGGCGGTTCTAGAAAACCTTGCTTTTGTAGTTGCCATGGTGATGTTTTTCAGACTTGATGATTTTTGGAGCAGGATTTCATGCGAGACGAAGGGAGAGGGGCAGGAATACAGATGAAAGGAGACTTGGACCAAAAACTGATGTCACCCACTGTGTTATCATGGAACAACCCACAGAAAACGAGATGTACTCAAGGCACTCTAATATGCTAACGAAGGCTCAATCTTGCTAAATCATTTCAATTTTGGTTTATGGATGCAGTGCTATATAAAAGAATTAGTGCTTATAGAAATGCCAAAGTAATCATTTGATCCAATACTGCCCCCTGTTAACATTGCGTCATTATAGTAATTAATTGTCAACTAAATATCCTAGTTTGAAAGTCAAGGATACAAAAAGTCCTTGTGTAAATAACAGACCGGTTTTCTGTGTTTGTGTGCAACCACAATCTGTCTCTCACTTGACATACTGTCTGCCATTCATCCCTTCAGACGCCAAGTTTCCATGGAGGCCGTTTCATCTCTCAGCCTCAAGCGAAGATTTGAGGAGGTGGACAGTGGTTCTCCGTACTCCACGCCAAAGGACTCTGACGATGACATCTCCAGCAGCGACAGTGCTGACAGCTGTGACAGCCTCAACCCTCCTTCCAGCACCTCCCTCAAACGTGAGACCAATAGTGACTATAGAGCAGAGCTCCCCCCCCCTGCCCCTCACACACACACAAAATGGACCCTTTTTATTTATATTGTTGTACTTACACTCTTTCTCTTCCACCTTCCTCACCAGCAACCTCCATTCTCAGAAGACACAAGCCCTCCCCTGGGAGGAAGCGGGTTCGGTTTGATGTGGTGACGGTGTATTACTTCCCCCGGAGGCAGGGTTTCACCAGTGTGCCCAGCCAGGGAGGCAGCTCCCTGGGCATGGCCCGCCACCACTGCTCCATCCGCCGCTACACCTTGGGGGAGTTTGCCCGGGAGCAGGAGACCAGCCACCGTCACACCCTACGCCAGCACCTACGCCAGGAGAAGCTTAATGCCCGCAAGATGAAAGTAAGCCAAAGTCTCAATTGGTTTTATTAGGTATTAGGGGTTTAACACACTATCCAGTTTCAGTTGTAAGTGAGGACCGTTGAATAATATTTTTAAAGCTAAAAGTGCTTCCGTTCCATCTCTTCAGCTGACGAGAAATGGTACTGTGGAGTGCGCCCAGGCAGAGCTGCTGACCCTGGACGATGTTTCAGACGATGACCTGGATATGGACGGTGTGGAGGTGGATGACTGTTTCTTCTTGCAGCCACTGCCCACCAAGCGGCGACGGGCGCTGTTGCGGGCTTCTGGCATCGCCCGTATAGATGCCAGGGAGAAGGCTGAGCTGCGGACCATCCGACTGTCCCGGGAGGAGTGTGGCTGCGACTGCCGCTTCTACTGTGATCCCCGCCACTGTGGCTGCAGCCAGGCGGGCATCAAGTGTCAGGTGACTGTTTTTGAATGTGTGTGTGCTTGGGAGTATGAGGGAAGTAGCGAGTGTCTCTCTTTATCTCTCTCCATATTTATTCTCCGCCCAGGTGGATAGGATGTCCTTCCCATGTGGCTGCTCTCGTGATGGCTGTGGAAACTCAGTAGGCCGCATTGAGTTCAATCCGCTTCGCGTGCGAACGCACTATCTGCACACCATCATGAAGCTTGACCTGGAGAAGAGGAAGCTGCTGGGCCAGAGGGCCGGGGAGCAGCATGCTGAATCTGACCGAGTGTCCTCCCTATCCTCCACCAGTCCTCCATCCCCAGACCTGTACTCGGGTGCTGGGCTGGACTCTGAGCTGGAGGAGAGGGAGGTCCAGGCGGTCCTGGAGATGCAGGACCTGCTCACGGTGCAGGACAGTCTAGAGCGGGAGAACGAGACGGCTGTCCTCCACCTGCAGAGTGCCGAGGAGCAAGAGAGGAGGGAGAGAGAGGAGGCGGAGGAGGCTCAGAGAGGCCTGGGGGAGCAGGCTCTGTGCCTTATGCCTGGAGGCCTGCAGGGGGAGCTGTCAGCAGAGGCTGGGGTAGAAGGGGTGGGGAGGATGCTCCTACAGGGCCCGTTCCCATCTGGGACTGCTGTGGTCTGCATCAGTGACAACCAGGAGGAGAACCCTCCTGGCCTCCTGAAAGACCCAGCCTCTCTGCTCTACTACCAACTAAGCCCCATTGAGGCAAGGGAATTTAACTCTCTGCCCCGAGAGGAGGAGGAGGAGGAAGAAGAGGAGAAGGAGGAGAAGGAGGTGGGTAAGATAGAGAGAGAACAAGGAGGAGGAGAGGAGCGAGGAGAGGTTGAGCATAGAGGCATTACCTGCAGGCAGGACGGTGACGAGATTTTGCCAAAGGTGGCTCTGTGCTCAGAGAAGAGTGAGGTGGAGGAGGAGAGCCCTCCTAATGGGCAATGCCAGGGAGAAGCCTGCTTGGCCACAGAGGGAGAGATCTATACACTGCCTCCGGAGGTTTAGTACTAGCACCTCTGACGATGTTTTGCACAATAGCTTCACCCAAGCTAAATAAAGCGTACTCTACATGGTATAGTTTTGTTGTTTTCCGTAATGATGTTACAAGTCAGAATTCATCGTAGCAACTGTCATTGAACATAAATACATGTAGAAATGAGCATGAGCATTTGATAAGTGAAGGAGGGGAAATGCACACACATCTTTCCCCAGCAGTGCAGTAATGAGGATCTTGGCCTTAATGAAAGAACTTTTTGGTCTGTTTGTAATTGATAGCAAAGTATAGATTGTCTTGTTTAGTTCCATACCACCTCAGAATAAAACGTAGTGGTGTGAGCGTAAACATTTGCTCCTGGAAGTTTGTGGGCCTGTTCAGGGAGCAGTTTCTTCCTCCATTGGATTCTAGTGATCCAACCAGGGATGAGGATAATGTTCCCTTAGATTCTTGTGTGTTGTATTGAGCTATATACACTGAACACAAATTGTTATGAAAAGTCCTCAAGCTAGCATTGTAAACGTCATGCTTGTACTCACATCCTTACAGCTGGATTGTGCTGTAAACATTTAAGCCAAATCTTGGCCACTAATAGAATTCCCCTGTGACAATAGACCTAACAATCCTGGAAATACTTGTTTTTATGTGTACTGTATAAGTGTTTGCAACAGGCAAGGCACAGCTGAAGTAGCTGCTTCTCTAATCTGTATGCCCGTTGTGAACCAGAGGGCACAGGGTGTCGTGGCCCTGATGCATTGGGGCATGAAGGTAAGCCTGCTATGCAGGGGTTGGACACAGGCTTCTGTTACTACATAGTTGTGCTCCTGGTCTACCTGGGACCTGTCATGCAGACTCACTTTATTTATCAAAGGACAGTCTTACCTGTCTTATTGACCATTTCAATGCTTATGTTATTAGACTTCTTTTAACTATATGTCTTTTTGTAAATGAGACATATCTTGATACTCAGCAACAGAGCACCTAGGGGTCTTGGTTTCATGAATGAAAGAAAATGTGTGCGTCTTTTCACTGGTTTTGTTAGCATGTGAGATCATAATACACACAGGCACAGAACACAACTCCCCATGTCTATGTTTTCACTTTATGTATGTCTTAATGATGAAGTGTCATCTGTTCAAATCAGAGGTCAATATGCCCTTACTATACAGACAATAGCATTTTAAGAGTCATAAGAAAATGACATGCCTATGTTGTTTGAAGTAGTTAAAACATATATAATAAATTATAGAAAGAGGATATGACAAAACATGAATTGTATTTATGTTTAGTGTGTATGGGATTGTTCATGTGCTTATTTGCAAATTGCGTGTGCATGTTGACTGTTTAGTTCAGTGTGTATGGCTATGTGTTTTCACGCGTGTTTGGGGTTATGGGGTTGCATAAGATTAGCTAGTTGTGTTATCCCCAGAAAGGTGCTGTCATCATAGGTTTACAAATAATTTTTTCTATTGTCAAAAAACAGATCTTTTTAAGAAATAATGTGTGTGGATGTATGGTGGATCTTCAAAGTTTAACCAGAATTCTTCAATAATAGAACTGTAACCATTAATTTCTGTGTTTAAGCACGTTGCTGATGTATGGGGGAGCCTATTGCAGGAAAGCGATGGCTATTGCACTGCAATTCAGTAATTGTGATAATGATATAAAGAATGACATATGTTAGGTATATACTGTGTAAATGCAATCCTATAATCCTTTTTTTGTCTTTTAAATGTATTTTTATGTCTGTTTGTACTGACCAATGTGAGTGTGCCGACTCTTCATGTATAAACTCTCTATCCTCTCTGCTGCAGCCCACTATGTGACAGTAGGTTCGATATGCCTCCGCCTGTCTCCATCATGCCTAGTGTAACAGGCTCACCACCGGATGAGGCGGTGTGCATGAGATGTCTGATATGTTGCTCTGCCTTTTCATTGTCTTAATATGAACACGCTTATGAGTTGCACCAAAGCAGTGGTTCCAAACCTTATTGGAAGATCTCATCTTACTGTGAATTCTGCGCACTACATTTACTGTTGCCAGGAGACACAGATTCAGAAGATGTTTAAAAGACCTTTGTACCTGTGAAGTAACTGGTCATTGAATAGTTGGCTGTTGTTTGCTTTGGCTTCCTCTGAGTTTAGGTTTGGGACCACTGTACTAAACGAAATCCAACCCATGTAATTGTGTGTGTAGGATTGTTTGTGTGTTTATGTGTGTGTGTGTGTACGTGTGAATGAGAAGACTGATTTATGCTTGGTTTGGACTTCATCTCAAAGCTGTGAGAACTAATATGATGATAACTGTTGCCTAAAGAGGACAAAAGGTTTTATACAAAAATGTATGATAAAATAAAATAAAGTCATTTAAAAAATGAAATTGCTGTTTTATTTCATGTTGCTGTAAACAATTCCTCATGTTAGAATCAGAAAAAACGTTGAACATTTTCTGTTGTTACCGGTTAATGTTTCGACCCTCCAAAAAGGGTAAATGAGAAAAGGGGGGCGATCAAATCAAGAAAAATTGTGAGTGTGTGTTTGAGAGGGGGATTCCAGAGGGAGGTTTCTACAGAGCTGATACGACAGGTTTATAGAATGAGTTATCATTGAGGTACTCTACCTATACATCATCCACTAGAGAGCAGTATTCACTCAGGTTTTATAGGATGGAATTGTTTGCGAGTCTACTTGCTCAATACTCCTGATAAAATAATATTTATTTTTAACCAGTTGAGTGGATGAAAACGTAATCTCCACTCCAGGATCTTCTGTATCTTTAAAGACTAAAGTTTTCAGAATGCAATTCACCATCTCTTCATCTTCTCCACATATCGGCGAAATCTCTGACACATCCTAAAGGCTCAGACCCATTTCTTGGTGAACTCAATATTTTACCTTTTCACTTCAATAGCAGGAAACTGCTTTCTGAGTAAAGTGACACAATTTCTACTCTCTATTCCGTATGAGGTAGCTAGGAGCAGATTCCTATGAGGTGCTGTTTGCCAGTGTTGCCAAATAACCCACACAGGCTGTCTCTGAGATTTTGAAGTTTAGAAAGTAACAGGATGCACACATGGTGGCATGAAATGTGCTTCCTATAGACCTGCCACTAAAAGAACGAGAAGTGCCATCTATTCTCAAAAAAGAAAAACATCTTTGAGCATGTACCATGAACAATCGTGTGCACAAACACTGGAGCTCTGGAACAATTGTGGTGGAAGTCCATGACACTGAGAATCATGTACTACCACTTTGGCTTTTCCTGCAGTTGTGTCTGTATTGTGTAGCCATTCCAATGGGCGGAACTCTTAGTCAGAACTGATAGCATCAGGGTTGATGATGGAGCATGGAGCAAATTTGTCTAAGAGCTTTAGGGGAAATGTTTAGGGACCTTTTGTAAAGTTAATTGGCTATCATAACTTCATCAGGGAACATACTGGCTCACTCTTCTTCTCTCCCCTTGCTGGTGTTGAGTCTAAGAGAGAACAGACAAGATGGTTGAGTGGAGTTGGGCCTCACCACACCACATGGAGCCAAACTGCTCAAGTCCACCAGTCCACCAGTCTGTGAGCTCTGCTCCCGGTCTGGAAAGAATGTGCTCCCTGTGACGCCAGTGCTATGCCATCATTACGGTTTCATAGAACCCCCAATCCCCATTAAATTGTACCATTCATGAAATTGGCCAACAACTTTCACTGTTCCTCTATTCTGTTCTTCGAGTGCTGGTTTGACTGAGAGTCAGACTTGCAGCCTACACCATTACTTTAAGTCTGGAAGATCACTGAAGAGCACAACCAAATCACTCCCAAGAGGACATGGGAGGGAAAAACATTGAGCATCACGGCAAACACAAATAGATAAGAGAGTACGTGACATGAGTTAAGAAATCGGGTGAGGTGTCTTTTCCATAGTACTCACAGTGGGGGTCCACTGCCAGACAGCTTACTTGGTAGTTTCTGAATAACTAGTCTTAGTATATAATACAAGAGGTGAGAATGCCTTTTTTTACAGAAAATCCCAAATACAAAAACAGAGCACTCATGCACCTCAAGGAACCCCTCTCCTTAAAATGTAATCTATCATTACATTATTCATGAAGATGTTCTGTTATAAGTTATTTGTTTTTCATTGAAACTTCATCCAAATGTAGTCTTCCAGTATGAGGACTTGACTGTGTATCTGTTTCTATTTTGTCCATCATTCTTCAGTGACAGTTACAAGCTTCAACATGGGCACACTGGGGCGAAAACCAGACTTTGATTTTGTCATTGATTCAAGGACACAACTCTGCCAAAACAAGCATAAAAAAGAACAAAAGAAAAGTAAAACATGGCATTGCCAAGCTATGCCCTGGAGACAAGGAAAACAGCCATGTGTCCTCTGAAATATAGTTCCCCTCTACTTCCCTGTTCTGGTCTATCCCCAAGGAAACCTTTGTCAAGGCTTACTTGCAGGTTCCTTAACAACAGGTCTCAAATAGAACACAATATGGAATATGCACAAAAACAGTTTTTATGTGATTTCCAATCTTTCTTGCACACATGGTTACTCCTCTGTCCTGTTTCCCATCCAGCAGCGGTGTTTGTAACAGAGCTGGTTAGTTTGCTCAAAACGTTGGCTTCAGGCCCAGCTCTCCTCTAGAGGCGGAAGTTGGGATGCCTATGAGCTTACATAGTCTCTTCACAACAAGCAGGGGATAACCTCATCTGAATACCCTCAATCTTACTCAAGAAAACGAGTGACTTCATCACTCGGACATCTGGGGAGAGGGGACAGATGTGGTACATGTTCATGACTTAAACCGTTTCTGATGATGCCTTTGATCAATGCAAACAAAATGGCTGTGTATTTGCTTTGGCCCAAGCTATCTGCAATTGTGGTTTACTTTACTTTCACGCTTTACTTGTTTTGGAAAGATCCCATGATTCCCTCACTCTGCTCAGGGTCAGGGGCCTGTTCTGAGAGCAGTGAAGCACTTTGAGGGCTTGTGATGGAGGGGTTCAGCTGTAATGCTGAAGGATAGCAAGTGAAATCACCTCTATAATGTTGCAGCATTGTGTCATCATTGTACTGGTGGTACATTATTGCATTGCTGTGTAAATTGAGGCAATTATTTTGCAATCGTACACTTTTGTTGGCCGTCACGTTTGTTACACCTCAACATTCAAACAATCTGGACATGCCAATTCTCATTCTGAAAAAGTATTTCACTTTTGGAAGCCACCACCGTACGTTATTTAAAGGTGAGTGTAGTGACAGCTGCCAGATCATCCCATACATTCTTGTTGGGCCTGTTGCCAGTGTAGTGAGATCACACCGGTCAAAACAACACATTCTTAGGAAGCAGCTCCGAGATGGACACAAGGGGAAATCACTGTGTGTGACAGGGACTCTAGTTCTCCTGGATACTGACTCGAAATACACATCTCCAGACAGAGAGGTTCCCTTCATCCTAAGACTGCTGCTGCCATGTGGTGCTGCTGTCCTTCATGTTCTCTTTCTCTCTTACACTGCATCTTCCCTGCCCCAAAACAAAGCTTTGTCTGTCTATCTGCATCTTCCATCATTTTATGTTTGGCCTGACCTCATCCTGGTCATATGGTCAAGTGGGGATCTTGAGAGGATGAGTGTAGACAGAGTTGTTTGGAATTTTACAAGTGGTGGGAACAAGAGGGGCAAATGTGTTTGTGAAGCTGGGAAAGGAAGTTGGGTCACTTCCTGTCTGAAAAGTGTCATATCATTCCCTGTAGAAGTAAGTGAATCATGTAAAAACCCCTGTTCATGGCAAATATCAAACCTTGTAGCTCAGCTGACACAAGTTAATTAAAGCCATGCAGTGTTGTTCCCAATTCTTATTTGGTCCCCCCCGGCTAGTAAAACTAAAGCAGTGCGGCCTCCACCAGAGAACAGATCTCATGTTTATGCAGGCTAAGATTTCGGTAGCAGGAGTCACATTTATTAATTCATGTTTCCAAATGACCTCATTTCCTCTTACACTGGCGTACAGGACTCTACCTGTGAAAACAATGCCTGGCCGTGTCCTCTCCACTGCTAAGAGTTTCCACCTACTGTGCCGGGCAATCATTTCTGTTCCTGTCCTGGAGTGCATAGCCAGATACAGACCTTTGGGGGTAGGAGAGGGGGGTTGTTTCCATGAGTGGAATAAACTGTTATAGTAGGGCCTGGTCAGGAAAAGCACAGAAGAATGTTGAAGCTGATAAGAGAGCTAGAGAGATGGTGTCCTGTTGTCCGTGATTTGATTACTCTTTGGAAAGATTCTGCTTCTGCTAGACTACAACATGGGATAATGTACATGCTGTAGGTATGGAAACTAACTGGGTATTTCATTAGAACTCAATCTTTCTGGGAGCTTGCAGAATTTGAATAATTTCATTCTCTGTATTCTGTCAGTAGCATATGAATCATTTCATTGTGTTAGGGTAGGTAGACCATTGTGGTTAGCTCAACTGAGTGATGTGCAGGTGAAATTTCCACAGAAAGGACTAGTTCACAATTACGACTGGTTCCTGTTTTGGAATGATCTGGATCGTTTGGAGGAATAGAGGAGGAGTAGAGAAGTGTAACAATGTGGGTCTACATACTGGATATTTAGCCCCCTGATGCCCTGCTTGCTCTCAACCACACTGGGATAGTAAGAACATCTCCCATCACCGCTGGGACAACAGGCCTACCATGAGACCAACAGGTGATGGTGTGTGGACTGGTGTAGGAGCTCATGGAGGGGCTTATCATAACATCCCAGGCCTCTTTACACTGGGAAATTAGAAGCTGAAAATAATTACCGTTTTATCATGACCTCATAGGGTTATTTATAGGTTCTCTTCAGACTTAGGGATGGGGGGGTGGGGGGGGTGGAAGGTTCAGTGGTGTGCTCAGGGGGTGGATTTGGAGAGAGGGGGGGCAGTGGGGGTGAAGGGGGAAAGGAAAACCCCTCAGAGAGAAGAGAAATAATCAAGGCTTTGCTCTAAAAATAAAACAGAATCTTCAGAATCTATGCGTCTGTGTGTGGGTGTGTGAGTTTGTGAGTTGTGTCCTTTATCAATAAATCATCAGCTCAGCTACAGAAGAGAGGTCAATTTCAAAAACCTTCTGGAATGTAGACTTAGCATTTTATTCTATTCTGATACCCTCCACCCCATGGCTTTGCAGCGTTTGTTTTTAAAGTCCTGTGCTGGTGCCGGGGGTCACCTGAGAGCATTGGCAGGTGGAGGAGGGTTAACAGCCCCTCTCCAGGAGATGTTTAGGGTGTCACGCTGCTGAAGGTCCATCTTGATCTCCCTTGACTTCATTTAACGGCCGAACACTCCCAGCTGTTTTGAAGAGAACGTTCCGGCTCAGAGCTTCCCCGTGAGGTGGGACGCTTCTTCCCCAACGAGCCTCACAAGGATCACGTAGCAGAGGGCAACCCGGGGTCTTCATTCATCTTGATTTGAAGATGTGCGTCTGACAGGGAATTCCTGGGAAACATCAGAGAACACAGCTCAAATCTCCCCACAGGTTTACATGACTCCCTTGTTGGACTGGATCCAGGGTGAGGATAAAATAATTTTAGGAGTAACTCTACACCCACTCCCTGGGATTGAGCTCCAGAGGGGGATGGACTGGGGATTCAAGCTGCCATAAATTCTTGTTCAATGATGTGAACTGGAGGTCCAACAGTTGGTTAATGATTAAGACTTGACCTGAACTAGCTCGTCCTGCTTTCTCCTGTCGCCTGTATCCCTCTCTTTCTTTTACCTTCTTTCTGTCAGGAAATCCCAGCTTGATTCCTAAAGAGGCTTGCGTTGAAAACCATTGTTCTTGTTCTAGGCACAGCAAGTCAAATGGATCTATTTAAGAACCTCCTCCCAGTCTGACACAGCTTTATCTTCTGGATCTGGGTCCAGTCAGTCTATTTTGGAGTCTCCAGCTACCTTTAGAAGGTGGGCACAGACCAATCTGGGATGTTTTGGCTGGGAGAGTTGATGTTCATTCGCCTCACTTCCACCCTTCTCTCTCAGTAGTCTCAGTGGCACAGGGCCCAATGAGCTCATGGGTAATCCCTGTAACCGCGGACTTTCTTCAACACAAATACACTTTTTCAAATGTTCCATGTGTACATTCTTCATTCCTCAGCCCATCAGTTGGCCTGCGAGTAAAATAATGATGTCATAGAAATATGCCTGTGTTTTTTCTTTTACTTTAAAATCTACCCCCTACATCACTAAGGCACAAATCCATACATACACACTGACTCACACATGCACACACTTTTGCACACGTGTCCAACACAAAGATTAGAGGACTTATTCCCTCTTTAACATAAGTCTCTAACCCTCAGGGCATTCTCTTGTGTGTCCACCCCATTATTAGGCCTGTGTAAAGTGTGTCCACTCACCCAGGGACAAGAGGTCATCTCCCAGACCTCTCTAATCGCTGCCTCGCTCTAACACACTCTATACCCAGCGGCAGACAGGTGAATCAACGCTGTCTTTGTTTGGCCACCTCAAGGTCTTTTCCTTGCTGGAATCCTTGTTTGCTGATTAGTGGGTTTCAGGAAAGAAGGCGATGAGTCAGAGGGTCTTTGTTGGGGATTGCAGAAGCAGCTGCCTTTCCGTCATTACCTTGCTACTTGCTTTGTGATCATACAAAATACCTGTTCAAGTATGTTTTTACTTGTGGAGTTTTGAGTACAACCTTTTATACTTATACAACACAAATGTATTTTCTTGGACCGTTGTGCTACCTACTGTTAATAGTAAAAATGTCTAGCCTAATGTTGGTCCATGGTTGATTGAGTACATCATTAAAAGGTGAGATAAATGAACAGAAGAGGCAGCACTAGAAAGAAAAGGGAGGGAGGAGTGGTAGAACCTGCGGCATTGTAAAGGCAGGGTGTGCCTTATTAGGGTAATAACCATGCTCAGATAAACAGAGGGGCTTGGAAGCAACCTCACCCTAACATGGTGACATTCTCATGGGGACGAGGTGGAGGGAACAGTTGATGGCTTCGAATGGGAGTTGGCTTGATCTGGTAGCAAACAGTTCTCCATTAAAGATGTAAAGACGTTCATGTCTCAGAAGGTTCGGTGTATTTATGAGTTAACCATCCAACCATCCATCCTCCATCCTATACAAAAGTGTGAACCTAACTCAGGTTACTGTCAGTTAAAATTGCTTTTCTGTTTACATTATTTGGCTTTACACTCTGAGGGAGAAGCAGTACAGTGACATTAAATAATGTTTTATGTATCTCACAAAACATTCAGGAGTCCCTAAGAGCTGGCTGAAATGCTTTAGACAGCATTCTAGAACATCTGGCTGCAGATTATGAAAAGGACACACACACATGGAAACGGTTTTGTTTTGTTTGGTCATTGTTACTATGTGTTCCAAGTAGCTAGAACACATGAAGTCCTTCTATCTGTCTTGAATTCACACGCACTTACACACATTCAAACACACACACGATTAGCTCTGAAAGGACACAGTCTCACTGTCTGTCTGAACTTACTCATGTGTGTATTATCCCTCATTGAACCACCTCATCAGTTGGTGTCTGTTTCCCCAGCCAGACAGCCAGACAGTCTCTGACCCCAGACTGAAGGAGGGATGAGTGGGAGAGGACTCACAGACAGTGGGGGAGCTGGATGAATGTCTGTCTGATTCTGAGATAAAAACCCTCTGACACTACAGTCAACCACCTTATTGAACTCAGATCTCTCTCATTTTCAAATATTTATTATTGTCTTTTTAAACATACAATACAAACGTTCAAGATGACAGATCAAGACACTTCACTCTAATGACTCACATTCCCTCTGATTTCTTCCAGAGAACCTTACAAAGGCACCACAGCAAATAAGCTGGTAGTAACCAACAATGCATCTGTTCTTTGTCTTGGTGAAATTCGTTAGTCAACAGATGAAACTCAGTCAACGTCTGGATTATCCGTCCAGTCAGGCTGGGGTTTGTCTAACTGATGAGAGGACATGAGTAAATCACTTTACTCCACGTGGATTCCTACTCCCATCTGTCCTGAAATTACCTCCTCTCTCCTATATCAAAGGGATCACAGGGATGCAGGGAGCACCTGGCTCCCAGAGTTCAGTGCACCTGTGCAGTCCAGCCAGCCCACCTGCTGGCAGAGCCCAGCAGCACCTGGAGACAGCCGACACATCTCCTTCTCTCACTGTTCTTTTCTCTCTGTCCCAGTCTGTCCCAACCTTTTTATATTTTTTTGCAGTTCAAGGAAGTGACTTGAACTCAGCTGGGGTTCACATCCACAAGTGTTAATGACTTGAAAGTGAAAGCGAATTTTTCAGCCCTACACAACATTTCAAAGAATATGTCAGAATCAAAAAAGGAAGCACCCCACATACTTTGTTGAACTGAGTGTTATCATGCATATGAAACAATACTCATATGTTTCCAATCACAGCCTCCCTTTCACAACTTGGGGCCCTCACAGTAAACAGAGGAACCTGTTTTCCCTTCCGCGTGCGTCAAGTTTACTTTGTCTTCCTTTCTTTTGCCGACCTCAGAACTTGGCGGAGAATTTGACAGCCTGGATGAGGGTTCTGGTAAACAGTTCTGGGACATCCCATGATCACTGCTATGGAAACAGAGAAGTGAAAAGAGCCAAGGGAAAGCCTTGCTCATACGATGTGTGGGTGTGTATAGTTCTCGCTAAGAAATCTCCAGAGTGGGGTCATCAATGAGCCGGACTCTGGGAAAATGCAGTATCCAAAGAGAGAAGAGATGACCCCACCCACCTTTCTCTCCTCCCTGCAGTCATCCAGAGCTTCATCCACTCTCATCTCAGTATCGTCAGTGTGGCCTGCACCACAGCCAAGAGACATGGAAGCAATTACAGCCAAGTATAGGCAACAGAGCATTTAAGGAGGCTAATGTCAAATCACTGAAAACCAAAGCTCTTTGGTACCATGTCAGTAAGGATAAGAACCTTAGCAGCCAGAGTGCAGTACAGGTCCTCTATCTGACGGTTCTGTGTGTGGGTCATGTCATGCTGATTGTGGCAGCTCACCAGAGGGTGAGTCCTGACTCCTGCCCGTACTCCATATTCTGATCCTCCCATTTCAGACATGCAATTCATGTGGCCTTGCTTTCAGGCTGAGATCACCAGTTCTTCCTTGAGTTTCCCAACTCCCGAGGTACTGGTCTGATTCAGTCCACAGAGCCAGAGCATGACTAGCTGGGTCAGCAGTACAGCCAGACACGGCCATGACCATAGCTCCTCGGAGAGGCTCTCCTGCCCTGTTACCCCTGGTTACCAGATTGTTCACTCACAGCAGCTTCTTTGTGGACACGTATGTTCCTGGCTGTTGCAGTCCGCTGGTGGAAGGGTTAGAGAATGGTAGAGGGGGTTGGGAGAACCAGGAGGGGGCGGAGAGGACTGGGGAAGGAGGTGCAGGCCCATGGGGCTGTGCTGTAAAGATGGGGTCTCCATTGACAGCCCCTGCGGGGAAGCACAACGCATGCAGAGGCCCGTGCCAAATTTCTAAATCAAAAGCAGACAGCAAATGCATGAGGAGTGAGGTTTTCATAGGCAACAGCTCTGCTCCAATGGGATCTATGGGGGAGAAACAGTAAAGGGTGGATACTGTAGAGGGGAAAACTGTAGAGGGGAGAAAAATGTCTGCTTAACAAAATGTGCAGGATCCCAATAACTGACTACATCCAAGGTCACAGGGTCAAAGGAAACACAACCTCTTGGTGGCTGTTGTTTACTAATCCAGGTCACTGGTATGACTGGACCAGAGCGGTTCCCTGTATCTCTAGTGTCCATGTGTGCCTCTGACCTGGAGTTGCCTGAGTGGGTCCAGGAAGGTGTTGGAGGAGATAGTCCTTCCTGGATGAGTGCAAGCAGACTGATAGAATTCCAGCCAACATTACACTTCAGTGAGGTATCAGTTTGGATCTGCTCCCACTGCCTGTGTGTGTATGATGGAGCACACTTCAGACCTTATCGCTCTGGACTGGTAGATACACTGCAGCCCTCTTATGGACCCATTCACCCAGACACATATGCACACAGACACACACATACACACACTCACACACACACACACATATGCCCAGACACACACATATGCAGACAAACGCACACACACATACACACACAGATACTATATACACACTTGAGTGTCTCTACTACATTCAAAGCCACTCCCTGACTACACAGAAACTGTTGGAAAATAGCAGAGAAACATGAACACGGAGAAGAGAAGTGAGAGCCAGAGTGTGTGTGCGTGTGTGTGTGTGTGTGAAGTGGAGGGAGGGAGTGTTTCAGTGTAATTTGGGACCTTGGGATTTTGGATCAGATGATTCATAATCATAATTCTGTGACTCAGATGTTTCCTAGAGACCTTCTCTCACCTCCTCCCCTCCACTCGTTGCTCTCCCGTTCTTTCTCAGAGAAACTTCCATGGTGGTCATGTGTGAGGCATCCGGCCAGGGAACAGAGGGCCCTCTTCAGCCGTTAGTATCCGGGCTGTGTGTGTGTGTGTGCCAGAATGGAGCACGAGACAGCAGGAACAGTGAGTGCTAGTGACTGACTGGGAAGGGCACTGATAAACCATGCAGTGAAACACACTGCCTTTTTTAGAGTCGCTGTCAGGGAGGGACTGAGTCATGATTCAGAACCAACATGCACACGCACACACAGACGCACACACTCACCCTCTCCTTCTCTGTGGGAGAATGTTATTAGGAGAATGAATCAGGATCCTGGTACCAACAGACCAATATAACTGTTTATGCTTTGGGGAGGTAGTCATGACAGGTACAGCCTTGCATGGTCAGTCTGCCTCTAGCTTAGAGTGAGGAACTATGAGGAAATGTTGTGCCAAAAATGTTAGTATATCGGGGAAGGATGAATCAGTTGTGGCACAAGGGTGCATCACTTCCCGAACATTCATTAAGAGTCATGAATATTAAACAAAATCTTAATTTACCATAAATGTACATTTAAAAGTATGTTTGCACATCTGACACACACAGCAATGTTCTTTGTTAGTGCTACATCTTGTGGTTGACAGGGAAGTAAAATATCGCTGACCAACAAGACACGATATCTCTCTCTCTCTTTCTCTCTCTCTCTCAATCTCTCTCTCTCTTTCTCTCTCTCTCTTTCTCTCTCTCTGTCTCTCTCTCTCTCTGTCTTACTCTATGCACAGAAAGACTTAGAGGTCAGGTGAACAAACAGAAACAGGAGTGCTCAGGTGTCAGTGAAGGACTGCCTGTCTGCTAGATGTGTGGTCCACAGCCCATGCACATCCCAGAGTAGTTTTATGGTTAGATACTGGAAAACAACAAATACGTTTTATTTTTTTTCAACCTGGGTGTTCCACTATAACCTGATTGCAGTGAACCAATGGAACTGCAACTCCATTGGTCCAAAAAGTGTATTTGGAACACCTGCTAGAGAAACAGCTGCCTCCTATTGGATAAACACGGTCACCTTCTTAGCTGTCCCTGTACAGTGTCAAACTATTGTTATGATTGACTGTTTCTTCACTGAGACATTCTAAAGCATGTTCTGATAGCATGGATACTGACTGTGTACTGTCTGTGATTCCAGGCATAACTGTCAAACAATAGCATGGACTTGTGTTGCGTGGTAAGTTGACAGTGAATCCGGGATCCTTCCTTCTCTGAGGACTATCGATGCATCAGTGACCACACACAACATTCCAGGACACAAAGGCAGGAAGACAGGGATTGTTGTTGCCTGTTCTGAGTGTTAACATAGGCCTACAGAATACAACACTGGCTGTGGACATGGTACTCAAGGTACTGTTAGAGTGTGAAAGTCATCAATGGAAAGAAATTGGGGACATTTTGGGGAGTGATAGATATATCCTACAAACACTAATTTCCAGACAACAACCACAAAATGTTGATTTGGCAATACTGACAGTAGTATTATGTGTTTATCGCGTCACACAGACATTTGTTTATAGCTTGTATCCGTTTCTGTTTATGTCCACATGCCTTCAGTCTAATATAATGGTGTCTGGTGTGTTTGATATATAAACCTGCTTTTCCTGAAAAACTGAAAGACTGAAAACTATGTTTTACGTTTGGAACAGACCTTTTGAATTATGGTGTTCTTACAGCCAGCAGAATATCCTTAAAGGCTGTAGCAGCCTCGGTATTAAGAATAGCCCCAAAAAAGCCTGCTGAAACATTTTCCATGTACCAGAGCCAATCACTGCTCTAGTTAAAAACATGAATAACTGCTTGTCTCACACAGAGCCAGTTTGAACTGCCTCAGCGTTAGAACTTCAGAATCCCAGAATCACCTGTCGCCATAGATGATAGAACTAGAACCTGATCCAGCAGAGCTCTGAGGTTCTTACTCTGGATGTCCGGGGTGAGCAGGCTGGCCAGGCCCACCCCAGGCAGCAGGTGGGGAGTTTGTGTGGGCCCGGGATATGGGAGGCAGGATAAACGTTATTAGGGGCCAGGATGTGTCAGATTTCAAGTGGAGGAAAAAGCCCAGAGTTGAACCATAATAGTGCTTCTGACCCTGGACCTCTTCATTAGAACTCTTCATCCTCTGGGCTGTCTGCTTGTGAGCCTCTCCTCTGGTTTGTTTGATATGTAACTCTAGCCCTGCACAGGACATGCAACGTGCCAGCTCTCTCCTGAGCCTCTCCCAGCCTGCACCAAACAAACAGACATCCCCACGCCAATCACTCTCTTGCCCCACTCTTGTAACTCCTTTGGGAATGAATTACACAGGGGTATTCAAGATTTCCAAACATCTTCAATCTGTCAAAGGATATGACCGCCCTGTAATTCAAACATTAGTGGGACAGGATATCTGAATATTCACTCAATTTAATTTCACGCGGTACTTTTCAATTTTGGTGATAGTTTAATACATATATCTCAGAGTAAACGGCTTCTATATAAGGACTTGCAGGGCTGTGGGACACCTTGGTGTGCTGGACAGCATTAACATCAACATAGGCTTATAAGGAGGACCATGTCAGATTAGAGCGGGGTACACAGCGTTTCAATGGGACTCAGCGTGACTCACAATCCCAAACACTGTTATTCATTAGAGTGGGACATTGTGACGTTCACTCAGATGGTGAGGTACATTCTTATGAAATGTCTAGAACACATTCTCAGCACCACACTGGTGGTCTGCCATGCCTCAGCACAGTCTGGACAGGACGCAGAAAACAATGCTGCAGGATATGGTCAGATGCTTGATAGGGGAGATATTTGAAAACAATGAATAACCCATTGCTTCAGCATGAACCAACAGATGCCTAAGGAAGAGCAGTAATTTGCTTTCATACACTAAGAATGTTAAAATGGTTCCAGTAATGGTCTCATTGACCAATTGCATCTTTACAAACTTGATGAGGTCTCAAACATCTCTCAACTGCAGTGTCAGCCTCAGGGTGGAACAACAGTTGGGTCAACAAACACACTAGCAGCAAGCAACATGAACAGGAAGGACGGATACTGTGGTCTGACATCAGTGACACCCTATCTCTAAAGATGGTGGGACTTAATCAGATGTATATAGGCAGTTGTAACCACTTCCTGACTTTAAAAACCTTTCCAATTTCAGAGTTTCTGGGGCTGCGCCGCTCAACAATTTAGTCAGTCTGCTCCAGTTTGAGCCTGAGGGTAAGAGTTGACAGTGTTCCACTCAGGGATTTAGTTTTCCATTTGACCAGTGGATCTGAGGTGGCTCATTGTTCTAGTCTCATCATCCATGTCTTCTCAAGCTTTTCCTGTCACAGGAGAAAAAATACCTCACTGTTCTTTAAATGAAGTGATGAGTCCTCACATCAGTGTTGTCTCTTCTGGGACCATTAACCATTTGTTGCAGGAACACAGGGCAATCAATCCAGGAAACAGACTAGTGGTTGTTGGTTGATTGAAGAAACTACTTCCATCTTGGGTTATCTCAGAATGTGGTAGATAAATGATTTGTTTTCCTGTGTTTAACCCCAATTAGACTAAATCCGTTCAAGCCTTCAAAAACTGACTAAATAGAATCATATTGGTATCTATTAGTCCAAACATAAGTGAGTTGTTCTGGACAATAGGCTGACCTTGTTTTGGTGCATGAGGTTAGAATATGCCTCCATATGCTTTGTGTCAGACATGTATGGCTGAGGGAGCAAGCATGAGAAAGCCACAGTGAAGTATGTTTACATGTGTGTGTTCACATACCATGTGTACATGTGTGTGTGTGTGTTTGTGTGTGTGTGTCAGAGAGAGAGAGAGAGAGAGAGAGAGAGAGAGAGAGAGAGAGAGAGAGAGAGAGAGAGAGAGAGAGAGAGAGAGGGAGAGGGAGAGAGAGGGAGCAGGAGTCCCCTCGGGCACCCCAGTGGTCACACTGATTCACTGCCCTCTCCCCCCGTACCCCCACGTCCACACACACTTTATAGCCACATTCCTTCCCTCCAGGGCCTCACGCCAGCCCCACAACACGCTCGCCCCAATAAGAAAACACAGGAGGGGGTCAGGGAGCCACACTTTTTTTCTGAAAGACAAATAGGCCATACAAATAAAACATGACACCCTGAATACACGGGGTGTGAATGCAGGACAACCGCAGTGGGTCATCAGGACAACTCTTTGAGTTCAACATGGTCTTTACTATCGATGCAAACATTCTTACTAAACATTATTGCTCAGGTTTTCACCATGAAGGTCTTTTGACCTCTTTTGTAAACTGGGTCGAACTCATCTTTACAACCCATGTTTCATCCTCTCGACAGGCACAGTTGAAGTTGTGTCTGTGGTCCATGAAAAGTCCATGCTAAAGGTATCACTGTTGAAACATTGTTCAGGGAATGAACATCATCTTGTGCAAGAATTAGCATTCTTGCTGTTTTGTCAGGGTCAGACAGCCTTTTTCTGGCATCCTCCTGGGGTTTTCCTGGTCTGTTTCAACACGTTCACCCAGCCTCAGTAACCTCCCATCAAGTGACGTGACCCGTTTTATGCCATCTTTACGAGTATATTTTTTAGGCAAACAAGCGTGAACTGAGGTAGCAGGGTCCAGGTAGGCCATGTGGTGCTGGGTACTGGGTCACGGTCTGTAAATGGCAGAAAGGTCACAGCTGCTGCTGGGGGACACTTCTGTGCCTCATGGAGTGTCCAGAGAGTGGCCCTCAGAACCGAGGGGAGGGTGAGCAGGGCTTCCCCCCCATCAGAAGCTCACACTGCTTTACTGCTCACTGAGACTGATTAACGGACGTGCATAAAACCCAAGTGCTCATTTTCAGACATTTTGTGGCTGTTTTAACAAGGTAATTGTACAATGGACACTTTCTGGCTCGTCTTTCTCCCACACACATCGTCTCAGTAGGTCTGGGTTCACAGTAAAGCTGGCTCCTATGGAGAGGGGAGAACCAGCTAGATGGTGAAGGGGGAAGGAATGGCTGATGAGCAGTTGATCTAAAATGAGGAAATGATTCAGTCTGTTGCTAAGAGTCACAAAAACAGTGGACAACCTTCTCTGACAACCATGTCGAACTCTCATCTCAGGTCCTTATGACCAATCTGTCGACCAGTCCACAAAGTCTCAGGCTGGCCTGAATAATCAGCCACACCTCCCCACCCTTCCTCTCTCAGAATGGAAAGGTTAGAGAGAAAACCGTTGAAGGCATTCCGGTATGTGTATGTGTGTGTGTGATAGAGAGAGTGTGTGAGACTGAGGGGATCTAGGAGGACGTAGTAGGAGCAGGAAGTGCAGAAAGGACTTTACATTGGAGGAATTTCCTGCCTGTTAGATGAATATCACGACAGTACAGGGGAGTGAAGGGAGAGAAAGGGTGGCAGAGGAAGGGGACCAGCAGTGAATGTTTTAAAGGTATTTTGAGAAAGGTTTTACGGCTTAAGGTTTGGATCAAGAAAGGCCTCTGCCATTCGGAAACTAAGCTACAGTAGCTCCTTTCTTCTTTTCCACTTGTGGATTCAGTTATCAATTCTAACACAAGTCCTTTATCAATCAATCATTATGACACATCATTTCCTTTATTTTACCGTAGTTAAACAAATCACAAAACAAGGCCTTAAATAAACGGATTTGCAGAAAAGCAGAGGAACAAACAAGCTACAGATCCTGTTCTACTTGTGGTAACGCGCTTAAGTGTGTGCACATCCCATACAGCCTGTTGTGGGCCTGTTTGCTGTCTGTTGCTGAGTGGTAAAATAGCGTTTACTCTGGAAGTTAAAAGGGTAACAGTGGCCTTAACAGCCGTTAGAATGACTCTCCTCCCCACCCCCCACAGCGTCGGTCTCTGTCAGACTATGTTTATGTAGCGAAGAGAGATGAGTGGGCCAGGGAGGGAGGGGACCTGAGACGTTTGAAATATGCGATTGGGTGAACGTGCCACTGGTTGCTATATCGGCATCCAATGAAGATACTTTGTTGATTTGGAAACTAAGAGTTACGTGTTACAAACCACTCATAATATTTGAGAGTATAAGATTAGAAGAAAAAAAAATTGCCAGGATCAAACGGTTCACTGGCCTTCTGGCTATTCTATAAATAATTTCCCCAAGAGTAGGAAAAGACACGTGTCCAGTAAGTGTGTAACTGACTGTGTGTCTATATTTAAACATGTTTCCCAGCTGTTTGGAGTACTGTAAATTGTGCTATAAGTGTTTTGTTGTACCCTTAATGTGTTGCCATGGCAGCCCAGTGATGAGGTCACATAAGAGGCATTTTAAATTCCACCCCCTTTTCTGGACTGGATATCTTTCAGAAAGAGGAACAACTCCAAAAAGCAAGATAAATATTGGAAATACATGCATTTGCTTGTGTAATCTCAAATGTGTATTACAAAAGAACACACTAGTCTATTTTACTTAGTGACCAAATAGTGTACAACCTACTGAATAACAATACACTTCATCATTAGGAATCCTCTTTGATGACCATATGACCCCACATTTCAAAGTGACTGTGCAGAACAATTGGACACGAGACGAAATTGAGCCAATCTTATCTGCCTCTAAAGTATTCCTTTACCCAGCAATTCTGTTTGACCTCAAACTTTTGACCTTGCTTTGTCATGGCTTGTGAGTCTGTAGATGCTAGGGGGTCATCCTTAAGCCTTAGAAAGGCCAAACCAACAACATAGATCCTTCATCTATGCATAATGGACACATTTACAATAATGTTACTACAAAACATGATGTATTCCAAAGGGCGTGGCGTAGTATCATGTTTTTCAGTGTTTGTTTTTAGTGCAGTGATGGGTTTGTAGAGTAGTTGCGATGTGGTTCCCCAATTCGTATGGGGTGTGTCTGCACAGAATACTAAATCATGTGAACGGTGACACGATCTAGTTGAGGTAGTACCCACTTCATATACACTCCGGGTTCCATCCATCTGCAAGCTCATCATGTGGCGGGCCTAAAAACAGAGTGAGAGAATGAGAGCACTCCAGGATTAGGGCTTTGAACCGTCACGTAGCGCCAACAGCTGTGAACTGGGCTTCAGACAGCACACATTTCTCCCTTTAGCCTATGGGACTGGGCCTCTGCCCCCCTGCCCCCATCAGTGGTTCTAAATATTAGCCTGAAGAGAGTGGTCCTTACTGACACACAGCCAAATGTGTCCCCCCCTGTTCAATCCTTAGGGGTGGCTGGTTTAAAGTGCATCAGCAAGACCAACAGTCACTAATTCTGGTCAGCCTGGTGACTATATTACAGATCTCATTTCAGCGATTCCACTTTCCAACTGTTTGGGTCTGGTGTGACTCTAGAACACAAATAAGAAGGGTTCCCACACTCTGAAAGTAACTCACCCTGTTAGAGAGCACATAATTAAACATCCAATTAAGTGTTTATCCTTTTAACATTTCTGTTAGCAAATCATTTCGTCATGGCTCCTCATTCTCAAGAGGCTATGGTAAAGACAGGGTTGGTTATTTTCAAGAGCATGCAGTGGGGTATCTCCATCAAAATGTGCTTTTCGAAGACGGGTCTTTCGAAATGCAATGGTCAATTTAGTTGTATACAGTACATGTATACAGTATAGCCTTCGTCTGCTTTACACATGTCTAAAGATAAGATCAAATAACTACGTTCATACGAAAGAGGAATTCTAAATACCAATCTTTCTGGGCAAGATAGATTTTTTAAATAGCTAATTTCACATATGTGCAGTGCCCTTCGATTGGTCATTTCAACACATCTCAATACTTATCAGGCACTTAAGCCCACCTACCCGAATCCAGGTTGAAAAGGTCAGTTGTATTAAGTTAATTGTTGAAGGATATCAACTACAGAAACCCCTCTGTCTGGAGTTAATCATTTGTCTGCTATCAAGAATGATAAAAGTCTATCTAGGTTCATGCTTGAAGGTACGGTGAGCTACCTCTACCTAAATTATGTTGATTGTAAATATTTGCGCACCGTAAAGCGCACAGACAAACGCTTTTTCAGACACTGAAAAAGCTTTTCAGACACTGAAAAAGCGTTGAGGGTACTGGGGACTTTTCTCTGCACTGCTTGCTCCGATTGCTTTTTTGTGAATCAAAAGCTCCACCTCTCCAAAAGTTTTTCATGAACAGAACTCCCTCCTTCCAATATAGCCTACTCTCAATTAGGTGAGCAGGGAAACCATAGTGAGTGAGAGAGAGCGAGGGGTGAGGACGTCGAAGGAAGCTGACAGAGCGTTAATAAGATACAGAAGACTTTGAGTTACAGGCATGCAGACAAGACAACGAGACTGATTCCCTTGTTCCAGAGACTACGGACTTTGAATCAAAAACATAATTTGGTAAAGTCTTGACTCGAACCAACGCTTAGTGGACTAATTTATAAAAAAAAAATGGGTTCTAAAAGATATCGGTCGAAGACGTTTGGGAAAACACTCTCTCTAAACCATACGCTCCTTTGTATAATTTGGGTTTTATTCACACTTTTCGACCCATTCGGCTCTGCTTTCAACCTGGACGTGGAGAATCCTACTGTCTACAGCGGACCTAACGGGAGCTACTTCGGATATTCCGTGGAATTTTACTTGACAAATTCTGCTAGGTGAGTTCACCCCCTAAAGCAATGTGGTGGATTGTTTCTAAATAAGGATGGTTGTGGTTACATTTGAGCATCCTGGTCCTAGTGCAGTTTAGCATCTGAATAAAACCTTGACATGGCTAAAGCATTTTGTGGTGGACCGTTTAGTGAACAATGGAACAATTGAACTTCACTTGAAGTGCGTATCGTTAAGGTCTTTCAGAAACTGTCTGAGCAAGCCAGATTTCTAATGTCTACCTGCAACATGCAACACAAGCACACCGGCAGACAATGGAAGTTTATTAGGACTGGTATCTTGGCGAATACATCCAAATCCAAACACACATAAACAATCAAAAAAAACTTTGAATAAATTCTACAGGCAACCATGCATCAAACATTAATTTTATTCGAATCATGCAACCTACCAAAAGTCACAAATATTCGTTTGTGGAGACTAGGGAGTGGGCTCTAGCAGACATGCCATCTCAATAGACAGTCATCTCTTGATCTGGCTACCCTATTACTGAATATGGACCATAGACAGTATCATACATAAACAAACATTTATGAAAGGTTCAATTTGTGGTGCAATCCAATTACAGGAAACCTTTTCATATAATCATCCTTAAATGGAAATCTCATTGACCCAAAAATTGGATTCCACTCTGACCTCTAATGTGCTGAAATCTCATTTACCATCTCTAAAAGACATAACAGAGCCTCTTAAAAGCCTCCCTTTCTTCACTTCACTTTAGCTGCCTTGTTTCAGTCACATCATCCATACCTGTTTTGGTGTGAACCACTCCTGTGCACTCTTCTACATGCCTGGCCTTGTGGGCATGTGAGCCGGCTGTGTGAGTGTCCCTCACATGCTGTGACTATCTCAGCAGCATGGCACGCAGTGGCTCTTGGTCAGACCCCTAAAGAGCCGAGGGCCGTCATTAAGAGTGGCTCCAGACCCCTGTCATACCCATCACAGGCTCCTGAAGCCGCCTCACATGGGCTGACAGTCTGGCCGGAGACCTGGCAGTAAGATGATGCAAGGCGCCCTGACTGCCCCAATGACATATCCAGCAGATAACAACATCTGGTCCTTGTATCAGAAATGTTGGCAGCATCAGAAATGAAGGCAGCAGAGAGAGGTAGAGGCATGGTGTCTGAGCTGGAGCTGTGTCTCCAGGCCCGGTGCTGTCAAGTCAGTGGAGTCTGATGCCACTGCTTCTAACTCACTAATACAGATTGGCAGTCTGGACCTGCCTGCTCTATAATTGTAATGATCATTAACCAAGGCGGCCGGGCCCGGTCCAGCCAGGCCGGGGCCCAGACGTAATCAGACGTCCTGGCTGCGTCAGTGTCTGTCTGCCCAGCAGGGTCCCAGCCGGCCAGCCAGGGTTTTACTGAAGGCTTTGTGCCGAGTGGGCCGCCAGCAGCTCTAGTTTCCCCGTGTTCTCCTCCCCACACCCCTAGTCTCCAGACAAGGGGGATTCCCCCTCCTTTTCCTTCTCTCCCTCTTTCCCTCTCTCTCTCTTTCTCCCCTCTCTCTATTTCTTTCCCGTTCTTACAGGTCTGTTTCAATTGGTCTATATTATTCTGGCAGACCTACCGGGGCTCCAGCAGAAAGCTGGATGATTTAGAGTGTGATGCTAGCAGACACTGAGTCAGAGTAGAGTGGAAATGCCCCTCTTTACCTCTGCCTCACCTCCTCCTCTGCTGATGTCATTCTGCTGGGCTCTGTAATCCCCTATTAGTCCCCCTCCCCCACTGTCTAGCGCCCGCCCCCCCACACTCCCTGCCCTTCAGGTCTCATGAAGTATGAAGTCACTGCTAGTCATCTCTGTGATGACTTCATCTGAACTTTAAAAGACTTTGACGTCATTGTTCTGTAGGAGGAGATGGGAGTGGATCAGTTAGCACAACATGTGTAAGCATCAGGGGAGAGTTGATGCCCGAAGCATCCTCCCATGTGGGTCTCCTGGCTCGGGCCCGTGTGATGATAGGGCTGTGTTTGAAAGACGTAGCCATGTATGTCAGGCTTTTATTTATGGCCACTTTGCCTCGTCTGTGTATTTCACAACCTGTCACTGCACATCAACAGGAAATTGAATACAAAACCAGCTTCCCCTTATCTCTTGTGGGGTGCGCCGTCAGCTTATTTTCCAGGTCGTGGGGGCTGGGGAGTAGCTGGGACCCTGAGGTGAGGTCGGTCTGGGGGCTGGGAAGTAGCTGGGACCCTGAGGTGAGGTCGGTCTGGGGGCTGGGGAGTAGCTGGGACCCAGAGGTGATGTCGGCCTGGGGGGTTTCCTGCTGCTTAACATCAGTACAGATGTTGCAAGACGCACAGCTCCGACCTGTCTGTCTGGAGCCATCATGCTTTGATCTGGAAAACATGCATGATGGCTGACTTGGGCCAGCTGGTGGTCTGTCTGCGGACCATGTTGGAGCAGCATGGGTGGAGAGAGAGAACGGGAGAAACGAGAATGTTCCACCTTCTACATTGACCACACACACACACACAGACACATACAAAACACGTTCTTTGTCACTAATGCTGACGGTTCCATGTCCAGGAGTGAATGTGTGTCTGATTCCTGTCATGCCCCGTGGCCTGCCCTAATGAAATTAGGGATCCAGGCCTTAACACAGACCACCGTGTGAGACTGCCTGAGGACAGGGTTCATGAACTATATGTGAGGGCTCTTGTCAGATATACACAGGCAAAGCAAAAGGTTATTTATGGTCCTGTGCGTGTGTGCTGGACACAAGGAGAAAAAGAGAGAGAAGGAGATGAGCTCAAGTTGACATTGGTCAATGAATCTCTGAGGCAACAAAGGGAGTGTTCATCCATCATGTTGGAGGCTGAGAGCAGCAGAAGCCCTGCTGCTTCCCTGTGCCTGGTACCAGGGGACAGGATATACCAGACCAGAGGGAGGGGATAGGTGAACGGTCTGTCTGCAGATACCACACTTGCTCTGGAGAGTCTGAGCTGTGTTTGCTGATAGTCCTCTCCATATCTCCAGCATGTCAATACTAGTCAAGGCCTCGATTCTAGAACTGTTTTAAAGCTGAACAAGCACTGTTCAAGAGGTGGAACTGCCTGTTCTCTCCACCCTTACTGGTCTGAGTTGGATTGGAAGCATAGGAGACTCCAGCTGTCTGATATTGAGCTGTTCCATTCAGCCCATCCCTGCAACATGTGTTAATTGTGAGGTGTGGCGTTCCTTCTTAGATCATGGATAGTTTAGCTGTGACCAACAGACTGAGGTCATCCTGTCCATGTTGGTCACCCTCCTGGAGCTTGCCCTCTTAAATGCGGTTGCTGCTAAACCAATATTGATACTGGGCCGAGGTCTCTTAGTACTAAAACAGCTCTGTTTTCTCTGTGTCTACACTGAGGCTCCATCTCCATATATGATTGCACACATTTCTATTATAGCTTTCATTGCTGTTTTTTTTTGTGTATCGGCCTGTTTATGAATCACATTATCATCTGTTTGTGTGGGTGTGTGTGTTGTTGGACATGTGTATGTGTGCTGTCAGGCTATTCTTCTCCAGGCTTCTCAGCTCTGCGATCAGTACATTTCATACCCTGTAGACAATGGGGCCCATTGTTGGGCAGCAGAAAAGGTTTGCTGTTTTTTGTTGGAGACATTTTCCATGTGACTCATTTCTTTCTTTCTTTATTCACTTTTTAAAGGGCTTTTTAGTCCTCCACTGATCGAGCTGCAGTGGTGGTAACATTAGAAAGGCTTGTTTGAAAGGTTAATAGAGACATGCTTGGCCTGATGGCAGGGGCCATGGAGCAGTCTGCCTGACGGCCTTGCTTTTCCTGCTGCGTGGTAATGGGTATAATAAGCCTCTGTGTGCATGCCAATGGAAAACGACATCTGTGTAAGGTGATGATGGCTTGAATGGGTTTGGTGGACCTTATGTAGAGATGGACAAAGGCCCTAGGTGTATCATGCAGTCCTGACGCCTCAGTTGTATCAAACAGACGACTCAGGCCTGTACATGCATTAGAAGGCAGCTTCTGTAACTTAAGGAAAAAGCTGTGTACAACGGTTGAGTGGTTACTTCGGTTTTCAATTCAGATTCAAGCCATTTAAATGAATTTGACTCTGTTTTGGACTATGGCCGCCAATGTTGGTGTAGCAGGAATTTGGGGGGACAGGAGTGGTGTGTCAGCTGGGATCAGAGGAGAGTCTGTGGGGGGGGCGCCCCTCCTCTTATCCCCCCAGTCCTGTCTGGAGGTGTGAAGGGCTGGACCTCTGGAGCTCTGTGGAGAGGTGTGAACACCCTGCTGTTCTACTCTTCTCACAGGGGTCCTGGGCTCTGTGGGGGAGATTACAGCAGTTAGGGAATGGGGGATGGGCCACAATTTGGCAACAGAAAACATGGGGGCTGAAACCACAGTCCATGTTGATTCAGGAGTAGTTTGTTTTAAATTACCAACTCGCCACTTGTGAAACCCTTGTTACGGTGAAATGACATCGTTGGTGGTTTAGCTTTCCACAGTTCCCCTGTGTCTCACTTTCCCCTTAATGTCCATAGAGAAAACGGAGGCAAGCTGCTCATACAGGATCCAGCCAGTGGTCTATATAGGTATTATAGTTATGCAGCTGCAGGGTGCCAATTATAAGCTTATCCCCTCAGCTGGCGAGGGATTCACTCAGCATGTCCTGGCACTCTGAGATGTACAGCTGTGTGTGTGTGTCTGTGTGTGTGTTTGTTCCTGACCCAGTGATTCACTGACCTCCTGCTGTAGAGCCCTCATCTCCTGAGAGGAAATGTTTGTGTGGTGATGGTCAGATCCGCTCCAAGAGGGTCTGAACTGTTGATCAAATCAACAGTAATGGGTGGGGCTGCATTCTAACTGCTGCTTTTGAAGTTCATCTGGAGATTCTGTGCTCATGTGTAATGGGTCAATTTGCTAAACGGATTGTTTTAGATTCTTACCATATATCCCATCCTGAGTATACTGTAGATGCTCTCCGGTGTTGCTTGATACTGTCCTTGTGTACAGGGCTGTTGGTGTATAGTTAGTACACTGCACTCTCAATCAACACCAGTCACCTCAGAGGCTGACACTGCTACTCTCATCATCTCTGTCAGTCCCCCAGGAGCAGAGACCTCCTAGACAGCAGCACTGTGTGTGCATGCTGAGTGGCCAGCAACACAAAATACGAAGATGAAGTCATACAATACATCTAATATGGTGCCAGTACTGGACTTCTAATTGAGAAATTAAGTAACTGTCTTTTTGTCCAGTGATTTAGCATGGATTAAATGAATGCCCTCTTCTGTTGTTGTCAGTGAGCTGGTGTAGAGAGGGAGAGAAAGGGATGGGGGGGTGCTTGTTTTTACTGGTTGTGTTGGGCACATGGCATATCTGAGGCTGTCCCTCCAGAGGAAGGGAGGTCAAGAACATATTCTGGTTCAGCTGGGGTCAGTGCATCAGTTATGGACCCCTCCTGCCCTTCACCAGTCCCACCAGCATGAGATGACGCCAGTGTTGGTGACTTTGGCAAACTGTTACCATTCCCACAGCTAGCTCGTTTATAGCTGCAGATGGTGACAGCAGCCGTTGCTGGTAGGCCAACAAACGTGATTGTAATTTCTTGCTATTTAGTCAAAGCCTTTTTTTTCCCCCTGCTGGCTTAAACCAATTATAATAGTGTTCAAGTGACATAAGCGTTGCAGCTGGGAAGAAGACAATTAAATTTAGAGTGGGGGGAAACGTTTTCAGGGGAGGAAGAGAGGAATTTGGCCTGGGACTCCCCCCAACTTCACTGTAAACTAGGCCTGGTGAAAGATGGTGTCAAATCAGCAATTCCCAGCTTTTTTCAATACTCTTAATGTCTCCACCCCATATAAATAGTGGTTGCTGAGCCATTATGACGTGGGTAGATATTGTTTAGAGCTTTTGCTGTTTGCAGAAGTCTCAAATGGGGTGGAACCCTCAGTCGATCTTACAGGGGAGCTGCTGTTTTTGTGCCCCACCAGTGTTTCCCACAGATTAGAAAACTATATGTGGCGGGGGGGGGGGGGGGGGGGGGGGGGGGGGGGGGGGGGTGGGGGTGGGGGGGGGGGGGGGGTTCGAAATAATTCACAAAATCAACAACAACAAACAAATAATTTCTGCATATGCAGGTAGCGACGCTGCATACAGGGTGCTAAATAACTATTTAACTGGTCGGCTCCATGACGCCGGGTAAGTAGCTAGCTCTTGAAACTTCTCACCAAAAGAACGAAGGGGAACCTTCGATTAAGACATGTCCGTCGGTACCTAGCGAAAAGTAGCCTCAACTTTCCTAGACCTTTAGCTACGGCACTAATGCTGAAGGCTCGCTGATGTAGCTGTCGGTCTCACTAGAACGGCGTATGCATTGTTGCTAACGTGTGCTGACGTAGTGACTGTGTGTGTATGTGAGAAAGACGCGTGCGTGAAAGAGACGGAGGGAGAGCAGGGAAAGGAAATGCAGCTGAACGAATACGCTGCGTGTTTTTACCTAAATAGCGATAAAAAAAATGTTTTACGAAACGCAATGTGTGGCGGCCGGTGTTGATTCTGTGGCGCACCGCCACAAATTAGTCTATGTGTGGGAAACACTGCCCACATTCGAAGCCTAAATCATTTAGTTTAATTAACACTGTAACTCTCCGAAGGGTGGTGAACTCTTTTAATGGCCGATGTCTGGCAGCTTATTTTGTAGGTGGGTCTTGCCTTTTGGAGAAATTGAGATCCGTGCATATATTTTATCCTCCCACACTTCAGACTGCTCAAGCTGGCTCAGAACCAGACATTGACCAGTGGCTGGTTCTGAAAAAGGTTAGAAAACATCTTCTAGTTTTCTTCTTGAGAGCTACAATTACTTCTTCCATGTTCTGGTGGACTTTTTCTGAGCCCCTTCATGTGTAAATGCTTGCATAAAGACCTACCATCACATCTGCTATAAACCAATTCCCACACACACATTTGAGATTGCTACCAAATCTAACTTAACTAAACTAAGTTAGCCCACTACACCCAAGACTATAATTTGACGTAGCGTTTAATTTGAAGGGTCCTATTGACACAAACACCAAATTATATGTAGGTAAAACAAGTCTTTATTAATGCTAACAATGGGCCCTCATTTAAGTATGAAGCAAGGAGGAAGGGGTGATATTCCAGTCTGAAGTACTGATCTTCTGCCAAACAAAGGCCTATTAAATGCTAATCATTCCTTATTTACAGAACGATTAGATTGCTATCAAGGTGTGTGTGTGTGTTTGTATGTGTGTGTGAAAGGTTGTAAAATTACACCTCAAGTCTGTTTCCAGTTTGCTGATTAAAGCATGTTCCTGTTTTGTTTTATCCTGTTTTTCCCCCAGCTTTTAATACAACTGGCCAGTGTTCAGATATCTGTAGTAGTGCTTAGTAACCATTAGCTTGAATAATGAATAATGCCCCACCTTTTTGTAATTTTGATTACTCGTTTGAAAACAGAAAGCTTTTCAACATCTTCAGGAACACAACTTAGAGTGGCATTTCTGCTTATCTCTTGTGAAACAGAATCATTTTTCTCAAAGGCGCTGACTGTTTTGCATTCTTCCAACTGTCCATCCTGTCTTCACTGAGGAGAACCATAACATACTGCCCTCAGCAGTGTGGTCTGTTATGAGTGTGACCACAGGGCACACCGAGGTCACATGTCTACTTTTCCCTGGGCCTGTTCATTGTCTGTTCTATGCACGAGTGTGTGAAGAGAGATGTAGAGACAGAGAGAGGGAGAGAGAGAGGGAGCCTCTGTTTCAGCTGTCTCATCGTGGGAATCCGTGACCAGAAGGCTTCTCTGGGATTTACATTATTCTACACCCGGAGCTGTGCACTACTCCTCTGGGATGATCCCTCCGTCCACACACACTTGGCACTAGAAGGGATTCTCTCTCTCTCATTGTCTGTCTGTTGCTCTCACTCTCGCTTTCTCTCATTTTCTGTTAGCCGGGGGGCCGTGTTTTCATTTGGTCCTTCCAAAAAAAACTTCGATCCCCCTCCCCTGTTTAGTTTAGTGTAGTTTAGTTTGTACTAAGTTTCTGGTGAAGTGGAGACTATGGTCCCAGGTTGTGGTGAGACATTAAATACCCTTCTAACCTGCCTTACTGGGTCTGCCACAAAGCGGTGTGTTTTCAGAACCTCAAACACCACTACCCACACACACTTATACATATTGGACATATACAGGGCTGTCATCGACACACAATTTACATGGTATTGATCTCAGTAGGAATCCAATACACTTTTTATTATTAGAACATAATACATGAACAGATAATGGTACACTAGCTGATCTGTTGATTGTGATGAACAAAAGCACATAAGAAATCCTTGATTTTTCCTACATGACGCTTTTCCATTGTGAGTCAGAGGCCCAGGCTGGCTCTCCTCAGCTGGGGTTGTGCCAGCTGGTTCTCCCCCAGGGCAGGAGGCTAAAAATAGACCAAACAACGTAAACGTCCACGGACCATGGGGAGACCTGTAGCAGGAAGGGTGTTCTCTTCCTGTGTTTGGACCCCCCAGGCTCTCCCTCTGCCCTCCATGCCCCCATCGCTCTTCCGCCATCCTCACTGCCCACAACCATGCCAGTGATGATGATCGTATAATGGGTTCCGCAGTGAGGTAATGGCTACAATGGAGCAGCCGGTCAGCCAGACTAGACAGTTCTGGAAAAAATGAGTTTTTTTTTACAGTACCCATGTCTCAAACCATGGTTTCTTTCAAGGTGCTTCCACTGTCTACTTTCCCCCCTTCCTTCCTTCCTTCCTTCCTTCCTTCCTTCCTTCCTTCCTTCCTTCCTTCCTTCCTTCCTTCCTTCCTTCCTTCCTTCCTTCCTTCCTTCCTTCCTTCCTTCCTTCCTGTCCTTGGTCTGCTGTGCCTCAGAAGTGCCTGTCCTCCTCCATGCCCTCCAACCTCACCTGCAGGCCTGCTTGTGCAGAGCAGGGAGAGCTGGAGACGAGGTTCCCAGGCCTGGCCTGACGTTTACAGTAGAGCTGCAGTCAGATAGATGTCCAGGCCTCACCTCCGCTGGGAGAGGGCCACACAGCTGTGGAAACAACAGTGTGACTCCACTTAGGCCGTCTGCTCTCTTGTTTTCCCATTGAATTTGCCCCACTGGGATCTGTGTGTGTGTGAGAGAGTTTTGAGTTTGCGTGCCAAAGAAGACGCATGCACATACTGTACACCAACAATTACACTTGTTACATAACCTATGTTCTGCTCTGAAACCTGTTAAAGTGTTTAATGTGGAGGGGATGGCTTAGTAAGCAGCAGCGTTTGTGTACTACCTCATGTTCAAACTGTTGAATGGGAGGTCTGGAAAGCATGTGTTTAATTGATGCCTGACAGAGCCAAATTTCACCAACTCGTCTGAAAAATATCGCATCGGATAACCAGCTCTGCTTTGCAATTTGTGTTCTCCTTTATCTTTGACTTAAATATTATTGGAGTGGAGGCTTGGTTAAACTTTAGATGTCGATGTTTACAGTGAGCATAACTGTGTTCTTCCTCTCTTGCTACAGTGTGAGTGTGGTGATCGGCGCTCCGAAGGCCAATACCAGTCAGCTGAACATCACAGAGGGCGGGTCTGTCTACTACTGCCCATGGAGTCTCAGCCAATCAGAATGCCACAGCATTGAGTTTGACGCTCAAGGTAAGCCTTCCTATTGGAAGAAGGCCCCCTCCCCCAGTGTTTGCTCATGAAGTCACAGACATGTATAAGCTACATCGATGGATATATGTTAGACACAGCCAGGTTGTGTCTGACATAACACTTGATGTCATAATTACACAGCAGCTTGACAGCTGTTCTCAGAGCCTCCCTGTTTTCCAGTAACACACACCACTCCCCCTTCCCTCTTGTTTATTGTCCTGACTGGAGACTGGAGGATATTTGAGGACTGCAAAGCTGGTCAGGTTCTCCTTTCTCCTGGCCCACTGGTCCATGACCCTGATGTAGCAGGTCTGGATCAGGCGTCACAGCGTTCCACCTCACCGCTCTTTGGATGATGCTGGGAATCTAGATGATCCCTTTCCAGCTTCCTGTTTGTGTGCTTTCTCATGGATGAAAAGAGAGATTGTTTTTGTTTGAGGTACTCAGGTACCTCTCCGTGTGTTTTGGTATGTCCTGCCCGGCTGTTGTTCCAGTGGCTGTAGGGAGGTACCGTAGATGAGCTAATGAACAGGACCGAACACACACACACACAGCAGCATGGTGTGTATCACACATGGAACAGGACAGTGGTGTGTGTGCGCCCTAGTCGGCAGGGGACGGTTGGCTTCTTTCCTGGGAAATCAAAGGCGGCGTGCTGAGCTCTGAGCCAGCTGTGATTTACTATCTCTAATGCACATTAGGGCAGGAATATTCCACTGAGTCTCACACAAGCTCCCTTTAACAGCTCTCTGTAGGAGGCCTCCGATGCTTATAGCCTTTGCTCCTTTCTGTTATTTTTCTTCTAGCCTTTATTCTTGCAACAGAAAATGTGTTGCAGATCCTTGGGGTTTGGCTGGAGGCCACTGGCAGTGATGTAACAGCGGGCTGTAGGGCTGGGGGTGAAGGATTGTGCTGGGGGGGGGCTGTCAGTACATGTCCTTCATTTCACTGATGGACTTTGAAGACTCATATTTGAGTGCATGAAGCAGATGCAACCATCTGGAATCAGGAAATGGAAGCTTTGGACAAGAAATGACCACACTGTGTAGTCTCGTCTACATTTTTCTTTGAGTGTTTGTTGTCAAGTCCTCCATGACTTAAACTGGTCATTCATTTATGTAATGTGTATGAGCAGCATTTAACAAGAGTGTGTATTTGGCCCTCCCTGAGTGTGGGTGAGGTCTGACCCAGGGTCAGAGACCCAGGCTAGTGACCCATTTAATGAACTGTTCTAATTGGGTCAAAGTGGTTGGAGCAGACACTCCCGGGCCCCTCCTCCCATCCCGCTTCCTCCTCCATGGAGATAAGAGACTGCCCAGGGATCTGAGGAAGAGGCAGCATGGGAGAGGGGGCAGGGTGGAGAGGGAGAAGGAGGGGGTAAAAGGGTAGATGAAGGGGAGCAGGAAAGGGGAAGAAACCAGAGCCCTGGTCGCTCGTCTCCCTCTTCTCTTCTCTCCCAATCTCCCCTGGGGGTAGCTGATGTGGTGAGTGAATTTGGCCATTTGTCTCCGACCCTATCGACACACACACACACACTCAGTTCCACCCAACTAATGGATCTGCTCTCACACATTTCAAAGACTAGAGTGTGTACGGACACACTCCAGACCCCTACCCGTTCCTGCTGTCCCAGGAGAGTCTGACCCGGGCCAGACTGGCTGGGCACCAGTCCATTACCTTAACAGTTACTCCTCCCACATTCCCTGGAAGGGCTTCAGACGACATGCTAAGGCAACATGCCTCTGGATCTCTCCATATCTCATGCTTGAATCAAACCCTGTGTTGGGCTTTGGCCAGTTCACATGACGCTTGTGTGGCCATATGGATTCCCTTACCAGCATCTCTCTGTCACACTGTATGAATGTCAATGTTGTGTGTCTGGTCATGGAAGAGCCCACATCTCATCTCTCGAACACTGACAGAGAAGCTTCTTTTGTCTGACCGTAAACAGGATCTGTAGAGAATAGTTTTGTCTAATAGAGATGGATTTACCTGCCATAGCTCCTGGTTGCTGGGCTAGTGTGTTCCGAAAGACAAGCTAACCTTCACACTGCTCTCTGGCCCAATCAACTTCCCCTCGCCACCGCTGCTCTTGTTATAATAACACAGGCCTCCAAGTTGTGAAAATATAAAGAAGCTATGCTTTAGGAAGAGGCACTGTGTAGCTATTCTAGATTAGTTAAAGCAACATTCCTGCTTGTTCGTTTTGATGGTTAAAGCATGTCTGTCTTCACATGGTCTGCCACTAGTATGTACCAGGTCCAGGTTGACCAGACTGCAGGCCATGAAGAGTAATGTTGGAGGGAAAGTCTGCTGATGGAGATGGTGCAGAACTACCGTGATGTTATTGAAAAGCTATTGGAGGTCTAATCCCCCCCTTAGATTCACACCAGGTCTGTGGGAGTCTTGACTCCCTGAGTGAGGGAGAGAGTTCACTGGAAGAGAGGGAGGGAAGTTAGTTGGGCTGAAGAGTGAAGAGATTGTAAAAAGTGAAAAGAATACCAAGAAATAAAAAAAAGACTGAGGCAGAAGGGAACTTGAAGAGAGAGGGGAGTGAAAAATAGTGCTTAAACAGGGATGACTAAGAGGTTGCTAGGAGGAAGCAGGGCCAGAACGTTTGTTTTCCTTGGACACAGGCCTCCCCCTCTGTTTCTTCCCAACCAAGACATGGAACAGGCCCTCATCCAGGGCCCAAGGCTGCTATGCTGCCTGGCTGGCTGGGTTGAGTAGGGGAAAGGAGAGATGGGAAACAAGGGGCTGGAGTGGAGGGGGCTGACGCATAGCCTGATTTCCTCACATCCACACAGGTCAGGATCTCTGTGTCTCCACCAGGGCCCGGAGAGATTGCAACACACTTTTGATTGAGCTGTGCTGGGTGGGGTGGGCCATTAGTGCAGTGATATAACAGATTTCATCATTCTTCCTTCCAGTACATTTGCAATGTGCTCTCTCGTTTCCTTTGAATATGACTTGTATTACTAGCATCGATTGCCGATCTGTATCATCTACATCTCCATCGAATCGATTTGAAACATTTACCCCCAACCATGGCAACACAGATGTTACGTACGTCTTGCCAATAAAGCTCCTTTTGAACCTGACTCTACTAGCCATCTGTCTTGTCACCTGTTGCTGTCACAGTGTTGAGGAGGGAGATCCGCTTTACTGACCAGGTGGCTAAACAGATCCAGGGTCAACGAGGCCAAACCATACCAGGCCACGCCTGGCCATTCCAGGCCAGGCCTAGCCAGGCATGCCAGGCTAAGCAGGGCTGACCCTTGTTGAAATATTGTATTATTCAAAAAAATAAAAGAAAATATTTTCGTCATGCAACATTTCATTTAAATTAGTCTTTTACGAAGCCAACAGTCCAGATGCGTTGAAGAGACCTGGAGACTGAGTGTCAGTGATGCATTAGGATCCAGGAGGAGACATGCATGTTATGTTAAAGAGCCATCACTCACTCTTGTTTTTTTTTCTTCTCCAGGGGATCGCACAGTCTCTCTCAACGACACAGACTACCAGGCTGAAGTCAAGTCCCACCAGTGGTTCGGCGCCACCGTGCGTTCCCACGGAGACACCATTCTGGTAAGATGACCCTTCCAGCCAGGCATGGAGATGGGGGGTGAGGCAGAGCAGCAGTTTGTCTTTCAACCTCTCTCTGTGGCTCTGAGGTTCTCAGCAGTTCAGCAAGGGAGTATGTCTGGGCTGGGTCACACGGCCATGAGAAACGTCTGGCCAACGTTCTGATGAGGTGCTTTAATGTCATGGAGGGTTGGGGATCCTCTTTGTTCAAGGTTCGTCTCTAAGGGCGTCGTCAAGTGATTTGTTGTGATTCTGCTTCAACTTTCACTTCCAGTCTGCTGCTCCGAGGAGAAAGTGTTATTTGTGCCCTCCGTGACATCAAAGCAAATCCATCTGTTGTGGAGTGCTGATTGTGTGGGTTGACCTGGGTTGAGTTACATGGCTACTCTGCTCCAGATGTACCACTGACCTCTCTCCTAGTCTTCTCCAAGTTCAGGAGGGTGTTGTTGCAACTGGAACGCATCTCATCCCTTTTCCCTTCTTACCTCGCCCCTCCCTACTTCCCCGTCCTTCCCCACCTCTCCTCTCTCCTCCCCTCCCGCAGGCTTGTGCCCCTCTCTACTCCTTTCGCACCAAAGAAGACATCCCTCATTCTGACACCACAGGAACCTGCTACCTCTCCGTCCACAACTTCACCAAGTTTGTGGAGTACTCTCCCTGTCGCACAGGTAGGCTTATCCCCGGCTCGGCTTCCTCACCAGCATTGGTGCATCTAGATAGACGACACTTCAACGACAAAACATTGCCCACACCTAAACAGCTACTGCTAACTTTACTGTATGTGAAACAACACAAAAGCGATAGATGTATTGGAGGAACAGCGAAGGTCCCAGTCAGAGCTGATGAGCACTGCTCTAGGTACTAAAAGCACCCACACAGGTGACTGATGAGCCCTGACTCTGATAATGCAGCTGTCCACACAGCTGGGGGCTAGACAGGGGGTTAAGTGCTGAGCTCTGTGGGGTCAGCAGAGAGAGAGGATGGGGATGGGCTCAAGTAACAGTGCTCAGAGACACACACGCCTGTCAGAGGCATAAACCATGTGTGCCTATGGGGACAGTGACCATCCCTTTGGTATTGGGTAGAATTGCTCTTATGGGGGAGGAGCATCATGTTGTAATGTGGCTAAGTTGTTCTGATCTATGACCACTTTCTGGTTGGTTCAGAGTTCATTGGAGAGGGAGGCCAGGGCTACTGCCAGGGTGGATTCAGTGCTGACTTCACTAAGGTAGGATGAATCTTAATCACTTGATCCAAAAGGTGATTCAGGTATATTCAGTACCCTATACTATGACCATATTGAGTCTAAAACTGCATTGATGTGTTCTCCAGGATGGAAAGGTGGTGCTGGGAGGGCCCGGCAGCTTCTTCTGGCAAGGTATGTGGCCTGACAACCCTTCCACACCCTCTGACCCTTCAGCCATGAACCTTCTCCACAGAAAACTCAATGTTCCCACTGTGCCCCCTCCCCAGGCCAGGTGATCAGTGCTGCCAAAGAGGAGATCATCAAGGCCTACTACCCAGGCTACTTCATGCAGTCTGTGGATGGCCAGATCCAGACCAGACAGGCTCAGATCAAATATGACGACAGCTACAGAGGTAAGACCGTCCTTCCTGCTCTATGCACTTGGCTGGCTGGGATTGGTGGAAGAGGACTGAGATGCAAGTGTGATTGGATGAAACCCAGATACTCTATCAGAGCTATATGAGTTTTCAGTGGGCTGCTGAGTAAGGCTAATTCCTGTCCTCCCCTGCTGCCTGCAGGATACTCTGTTGCTGTTGGAGAATTCAGTGGAGACCAGGAGGAAGGTAAGACTTGGCCATGAAGTGTACATCTGCAGACTTTAGGCCCACATGGTTTATACACTTACAGACATAGAAACACACACAGTTTTCTACACCTGAAGTGAACTTGAACTGAACTCATCTAAAATATTTATCTTGCTATTGAGCTGGTTATGATTTCTGGAATTCTTTCAGTTCCGGAATGGTCTGACCTGCATGATATTTCCCCTCCTAAATCGTTGCTCCATTTCTGTCTGTGCACCTCTCAGATTTTGTGGCTGGCGTCCCAAAAGGAATCATGCTTTATGGTTTGGTAAGAAGTCCTCATCACTACTCTCATTTTGAAAAGGGATTGTTAGGGAGGACTGGGCTGTTGGCTCAGGACCCAGAGTTTGGGGGGTTCAGAGGGTGGTGGGGGTGGGGGTGCATGAGGGAATGAAAGCAGGCATAGCGCTGCTTGGCAGAAAAAGAACTGTTGTTTAATTGAATTCCATGATAAAAACCTGATACTTTCATTGGACTGTGAACGTGATTTTCACCATGTGTGTTCGTGCAGGTGTCTATTTTTAACGGCAGTGATCTGCAGTCCATGATGAATTACACTGGTGAACAGGTGAGCTTATACCCTTAATGCAATGTCTACATCTCATTTTCTGTATGGTTGCATCTGTTGTTTCTTATGGCAGTGACTAATCTCTAGAATCATTAAAATGATGATATTAGCAAATATTTTCCTTTACAAGTTTCTGCTCAAGGGTTTGAACCCTTTTTGTGGTTTCCTGCTAAGCCCATTTGTTGCAGTAAAGTGCAGAAGTAATTTTCGCAAACGAGCAGCATGGTTGTGGCAATGGAAAGAGAGCGTGATCCTATTTTAAATTATGCTGATTGGCTCAGCTGAATAAATACAATCCCCGGCCTGTATTTGCTTACCTTCAGAGTCTGGGAAAGCAGGCTGTGTTCTCTAGACTTACGTTAATACAGATCTTTTGCGTGGATGAGGTGAGGAGCTGCTGCAGTAGCAGCATCCAATTAGATTTAGCCAGAAGCCACACTTTGTGAATCATTTACCAGATACTCCCTTTAATGCCTGCTATGGAAAGTCTAATGTCTGGTTTCAATTCACATGGACTTAACCAAAACCACGATTCTTTGAATGAATGAATACAGTCAACAGTCAAACCTAAATTAGCTTACATCTAGTAGTTTGTCTATTTTGTCATTTAACTGGATCGAATTACATTGAATTACTATTAGTGTGCCTGCAGGCAGCAGTGGGAGAAATCTAGTGCATGGATGTGATGGAAAGGTGACGCACGCTTGTTTTCACAGATGGGTTCTTATTTTGGCTATGCCGTGGCGACGATGGACGTCAACAATGACGGGTAAGTAGGAGTCAGCGATCTCACTCACAGCCCATGTTGAGGAGCTGTACGGTGGCTGGATCGGACTTGATCCAACAATTTATGAAATGAGAAACTTCCCAATGCCCCCCTCCCCTCCCCCAGGCTGACTGACCTGCTGGTGGGAGCCCCCATGTTCATGGTGCGAGATTCCGATGGGCGTCTGGAGGAGGTGGGCCGTGTCTATGTCTACCTGCAGCAGGGAGTCCTCAAGCTGCAGCCAGCCCTTCCACACCTGACAGGCAACCAGGTGTTTGGGAGATTCGGCAGCACCATCGCCCCTCTGGGAGATCTCAACCAGGACGGATACAACGGTGAGAGGACTGGGGCAGCACTGGAGGTTGTGTCAGGTTCTCTGACTGTCTTTGTGCCACATTGGAATTGTTCCTCAAAGCAGATCAGTGGTATCTGTTGTTTTTAGGGTTATGGTCAGATGAGCTCTTAACCTGGCCAGGACTGGAACCTCTTCTTACTCCCTGCTGTCTCCTGTGTCTCTAGATGTGGCCATCAGCTGTCCGTTTGGTGGAGAGGAGAAGCAGGGGTTGGTGCTCATCTACAACGGATATGCCGGTGGACTCAGGGACACGCCCTCTCAGGTGATAACTGGCCAATGGGCTTCAGGGACGGTTCCTGCCAGCTTTGGATTTGCTCTGAGGGGAGCCAAAGACCTGGACATGAATGGCTACCCAGGTAAGCGAAGGACCAATGCTGGTGATTGTGAACATCAATGAGAACTTAGATATGGTTATTCACATATTGCCTTTTAACTAATGAGGTTTTGTGATATCCCACAGATCTTATCGTTGGTGCTTTTGGTGTGGACAAGGCCATTCTCTACAGGTAATGCACACCACTTTGAACCACTGTTAGTCTGTCCATTCATTCATTCATAGTGTTGAATGTTATTATTCTATTGATGTGAGATTTGTCCAGTCGTGACCCTGATCAGCGGTTAACAGTTCCATGTTCCCCCTTCAGGTCCCGTCCCATAGTCAACACCAGTGCCTCCCTGATTGTGTACCCCACCATGATCAACCCTGAGGAGAAGAACTGCATTGTGCAGAGCGACAACACCAGCATGTCTGTCTCTTGGTAAGTGCGGTCTGGTTCCCAGCCTCCATTAACCCAGCGTGTTGTGTCTAACCGCTGGCTATACACACACACACACACACACACAGCCCTCCACTATCCAGGGGGCGTCCCCCAGCTCTCACACTGCTCAGACAGGAAGTCTCAGAGAACAGTATCACTCTCAGCAACAATCATGTTATTCATTTGGGGACGGTCAAGTCTTAACGGGTGACCTATGTTCATAGTAACTTCCTAGCAGGCCACATTGTGCAGAGGAGCAGTAGAATAACAGCTTGTTGTATAGCAGCGTTGTGAGGTGCTGCTCGTGTCGACCGAGGAGGCAGGAGAGGGCTGCACGCCGCTGCACGTGGCCAGCGCCCATGTTCCTGTCTGCTGCTCTCCTACTTCACATCCATAACGGAAACGCTTGTTTATACATGCTTCGTGATTATGTTGTGTTGCCTAGTGATATGGGAGAGAGGAGTGGATTGACGGATGGAGGGCGGGAGAGGGAAAGGAAAGGGGGTGGAGAGAGAGAGAGAGGGGGAGGGGGGGACGTTGCGGGAGGGGTCAGCAGGTTTGGCTGTTGCTCTGAGTGAGAGATTGTTTGGTGGTGGAACACAGCTGGGAAACATCAAGGGGCAGGGTCGCTGGTGTGCACGCACACGCTCGTACGCAAGCAGGCGCTGGAGCACACACACACACACACACACAACCACCGCTCTCGCTGCCCTGTTTTCCTACCTCTCCACTCCAACTCCTGTTTCTTCCTCAAATGTCTTCCTTCATTCTTTGTCACCTTCCTCCGCTGACTGTTTCCAGCGTGGCTCTGCTAGTGCAGGGATCAGGGTTAGTGTTGCTGACTCCTGGATGGCGTCAGCTGGGGCTGATGTCATGGGAGAGAGCTGCAGGCTCGCACAGAAGCTCCCTGTTCACTGGCAGGGACGGACACACGAGACGCAACTCAATTTCACCCTCCTGAGCTCAGTCATTCCACAGTGTTTGGAGGGAGGGGGGTAGATGTACAGTGGATACACCAATTTGTACACTTGGTTGGTGAGAGAAGTCAGGTGCCACCACTTTCCCAAACATCATTATTCAACAGTATATCCCTAGTTTAGTATTGTTCCATTGTGTTGCAACCCAGCAATATGAGCCAGTGTTCAGCCAGAGAGAGGTAGAGAGAGAGAGAGAGAGAGAGAGAGAGAGCAGGAGGTAGCTTTAGGAGGAAGGTGAAGGAAAAGTAGGGGGGGGGGGTTCCCATCTGTCTTTGTGCATATGCGTTTTGTATATTGATGCCTTGTCTTTATCTTCTGTCTTCTAGTGTCAACCTGAGTTTCTGCCTGTCCGCTAATGGGAAGTACCTACCAGACAGCCTCGGTGAGTCGACTGCATCTGCTTTGTATCACACACAACTCTCAGATCCATCTATCTGAATCCACAGCATTGTGTCAGCTGAATTACCTTGGCAGTCATTCTTGCATTCAACTTGTATTATGACAAATGATGAAGAGCAGTATCTAACTCCAGATTTGTGCTCCAATCCACATGACCCACAGTCCAAACACCTCTTTCTGTGTTCATTCACAACCCTATCAACCCTTTGCAATTATTCCTTTAATGACTCCCTCACATATATACACAGTTTACTCTACTCTGTGAGCCATATGTCTCCAGCTACATTGCCTGCATTGTCTGGCTGGACTCAGCTGGGGGGTGTGCATACCTGCAGTCTTTTTTGTGATGGTGCAAAGCAATGGAACATTCATGATGCCGTGAATGCTCATCTGTGTGTGTGTGTGTGATGAATCCAGACTTCCAGGTGGAGGTGCAGCTGGACCGGCTGAAGCACAAGCAGAAGGGAGCCGTGAAGAGGGCTCTGTTCCTGGACTCCCAGCAGGCCGTGCTTCAGAAGCGTGTCAGGCTGCGCAACGGAGAGCGGGTGTGTCAGGACACCAAGATCTACCTTCGGGTGAGCTTCTCCAGTAAAAACACCCGTTCCCATAAACAGCTGCGACGTTCTCCTTGCCTCGTGCCAGGGAGGAACCCCATTCTGATGAGGTGTTTTTGCGGGCGTGTTTTGGCAGGATGAGAAAGAGTTCAGGGACAAGCTGTCCTCCATCTACATCGCCCTGAACTTCAGCCTGGACCCCCAAGCAGCTGCTGACTCCCACGGCCTCAGGCCCATCCTCAACTACCAGACCACTGAGCTCATCGAGCAGAAGGTACCTTGAACTCCCAGCTCCCTCCAGACACGGAGCACAGCTCCACTAAGCCCGGGGATAGTGAGGGGAAAGCCTGTGAGCTCAATGTGGACCACTGCTCTGTGGTAATGAATGAGACCGAATGGAAAGCCTCTTTCTCTCAGAGCTGATGGTGATGACATCACCTGCAGCAGCCAGCCCCTCACACACACACAACCTCACAGCCCTCCAACCCCCTCTCTGAAATGACTCGGTCTGCTTCCCCTGTTATTCCTAAACTGCTCTGCTGGGAAGGGGTCCAGAGGGTCTGGAAAGCCGTTTTTGACCAGACAATGTGAGGCATGTGTAGACCGGCGGTGGTGCTTGATGACCCCACCAGGAATAGCAGCGGGCCCTGTCGGCTGTGTAACGCTTCAGAGCCGGTGTGTTCCAGTGCTGCACAGACACACAGGGTTAATAGATATTTCTGGGTGGAGTTCTCGCAGGCCATGTGCCCATCTGGTTGAGATTTGTCTGAGTTTTGCCAGTTTTCCCCTGGCAGAGAGCGCGCTTGGCTCAACGTGTGGGCTTACTGCCTTGTGCTGTGGGGCGACGCGCACCATATGTGAGCTCAGCAATAACCGCTGGACTGGGGAATTTTGGGGAAAAAGGTTGCCGTTCGATCTTTTGCTCTCTTTCTCTCCTCTCTCCCCTCTGTATTTCTGTTTCTATTTCCTGTGCTGTAAGCCCTGCCATTGGTGTCTCCCCTGATTTGAAGCTGCAGGGCCTCCAACTGAAGTGGGTTTGTTGTTATTACTACACCAGAACAAAGACACCAAGACCCTGTGCTCAGACTGAGGCTTGAAAAATCCTTTCTTATTTTCGTCCTCACAGGAGGGAATGCCCGGGCATGTTGGGGGAGGGGAGCAGTGAAAAACTGCTAACATACTTCATTAATCATAGCTACCCTGTGTGAATGTAACAGCATGTAAACAGAGTAGGGTTGAGTGACTCTCCACCACAGTCTGGGCCTTATTGATTTGTCCATATGGATTTGCGTGTCGGGCAGGATGTGTGTGTTGCAGAGTGTGTCGGGCAGGATGTGTGTGTTGCAGAGTGTGTGTCGGGCCAGCGTCGTCGTCGCACCCTCTGGTGTTGAGTGAGAGTGAGAGATCACTGCTGCCGCTCAGTCCCAGCGCAGTTTCATGCGGTAATGCAGTCCATATGTTGCCGTAAGGCGGGGGCATGAGAGTGGATGCTACACAGTGCGCCTCTGAATACGGAGCTTCACAGGATTCCACATGTCCACGAGAGAGTAGAGAACCTTTTGGTGTTGAGAGAATTTTTAAGTAGTTGTTGACGTTGGTTTTTGAGGCCCTGAACATGTCCTTTTCTCAAGGACCTGCAGTGTCATTTCCAATGATGTTCTAACTTTGTTTCTTATGTGCACTTGACATGGAGCCCTACAGTGAACGACATGCCCTTGAGCTCTCTGCTCTGTGTTGTTGTTGTTGTTGTTTTTAACTGCATGGATTGGTGACTGACTGACAGGCTGACAGTGGGCCAGCCAGCCTATGGGCTGTGGAGGCCTGGTGGTTCCCCCAGTGTCCCTGATTAGAACCCCTGACTGGCTAATGACAGGGGAGGCGCTGGGCGCTCTCTAATCTCCATCCACTTCTATTTATTATCCTCATCCACAACATCATCATGCTGCGTCCCAATCACACAGGGAAGCAATTACCCTCCCAAGGGCTTTCACTGCTCCCCTCTCCGCGTTCAGAGAGAGAGCACCCCGCCACACTGCACCATGCCTGGCCCCATCCTGTCTTTCTTCTCCCTTTATCAGTAATCTCTGGATCAGACCTTCACCCCATGGTCTTGTGGAATATCTGGTGTCTCTATGCCAGCCTAGGGCCCCCCAACTCCCGGCCCCTCCCTCAGCTGGTCGTGTGTGTCGTGTGGTGCACTGGGGTGGCGTAGCCTGTGGTGCACGTGCGGTCTGCCGCTGAGCGGAGTCATGTGGACGTAGGAAGGCTGGGATGGTCTCCTGGCAGGGCTGCGTCTTTGGGTACATCTCCCCCAGGCTCAGTCTCTCCACTTCCTGTCTGGGTTCCGGGAACCTGTTCTGGGGGTCCTTATACACCTGGATACATATAGCAGCATGAGTCATCAGACTGAGCCAGCTGCTGACAGGGTGGATGTTTAGGTGGGAGGTGGAGTGGAATGCATTAGTCATTTTGTTACATTTCCCTTCCTGCTGCCGTCATTCCAAAGTCTTGTCTCCGTAGTTCAGATAATCATGCATCTGTCGAGGTCTTCTTAGACCCTTTAACCTCCCCTATTGTTTTTTTCTAGGCCCAGATTCTGCTTGACTGTGGAGAAGACAACATCTGTGTCCCTGACCTGAAGCTGGCTGTACACGGGTGAGTACCTTGATTTCCTTTTAGTCCTTTGGCATCCAGAAGCATATGCACCATAGGAAACGCACCAGACGTGGATTATGGATGCTAAACTGTGTACAGAACCACATGAACTCTTCACCCCTGCTTTGCTAATGAGAAATGGAACTTGTTACTTTGCTGAAGGATAAATACAGCTGTTGTCGTACTCGCCTGCTTTGTTTGGTTTAGCATGCCAGAGAATGCTGTTAACAGTCTCAATGCTGCAGCAGAGCAGGGGGATACTCTCCTGTGAAAACAGGAAGGAGCACTGCTCTACAGGTGCTGTGATTGGCTGACAGACTATAAGGGGAAAAAGACAGGAGAGATGAAAGGGCTGTGTTTGGAAAGTCTGGGGAGTGGTGTGCCAGAGAGCCCCAGCCTCCCAGCCTCTCTGCAGCAGCTTCTGAGACCAATGTTCGACGTTCCACTTTGATTTGATCTGGGAGCGTTTTCCTCAAAAATAACATTCCCCCTCATTCCTCCCTCCCTCTCTCTTGCCCTCTCATTTAGAAATTTGATTTCTATATTTATTTACTCCCCAGCTCTATGTTCAATGTATTGTGTAACCTATACAGCACATGTATGATAATTAATATATTGGTTCCTAAAGTTTAATTCAAAATAAATACATATATTTTGACGGAGTTCATTTAAGGATAATGACATTCCTGCATTAGCTTGCCTTAGGAGCTTACGTACAAGTCATATTTTCTCTGCCAAGGCACATAACCTGTGAAACCTATGTCCCAGAGGAAGGGTTTAAGGTTTTGTGGTGTTTTCTCGTTTTAACCATTGTTTGGTTTAAAAAGTGTGATGCCTGTTGGAGTCTGACTAGCTGTCTCCCCAACCAGCAGTGGATCAACTTCAGAAATGTGGTCCGTGTTGTTTCCTCTGCCTGCGTTATGAGGCCAGGGTGTAATTAGAATCGTCTGTGTGGCCCTCATATGGGGTTCCTCATTGTTCAGAGCTGTGGAGGGGCAGGGGGAGGGAGATGTAGAGATGGAGCTAGAGGGTGAAGGAGAGAAAGACGAGGGGAAGGGGGAGGTGTTTAACAGTCCCAGACTATGCTCTATTGCATGTATGACTTTATAGCTACATTGGAAATGTTTTTCATTCGGGTGGGGGGGGGTGTGGGTTTCCGGAGATGAATCTAACTGATGTGTTTTGGGTTTTCTCCCGGCTCTAAATCTAACTGATATGTAGAGCACTAAGCCTAAGGTGGAACAGGAAGGGACTAAGCAGAAAAAAGCATTAAGGCAACAGCAATGTGCTAATGTGAAGGTCTAGACTTTTCACAGATCTAAATGTTTTTGTGCTCACAGCATTTGTGTTTTTGTTAGTATAATGGCACCCTCTTACACCCATTTGAATGCTTATTTACCCAAGGAGACCTGCCACCTTGTGACCTAACCCCTGACCCTATTTCTAATCAATTTCTGTTTTTGTTGGGTCCTCAGGGACAGGAAGGAAGTCTACCTAGGTGACGACAACTCGTTGACCTTGACTTTCAACGCCAGGAACGAGGGGGAGGGCGGGGCCTATGAAGCTGAGTTGTATGTGGTGTTGCCCCCTGAAGCAGACTACAGTGGTATAGCCCGCAATAATGAGGTGAATAGATGTACTAAACATGCAACCCAGTACTCACCGGAACCATTATCTACAGAAGAGGTCCTGTCTAATATTAGTTGCATGTCTAGGCTTTCCTCACAAAACAGCTCATCAGAGAAATCCTATGTGGAGCTAGTATTAAGAGGTATTAAGTAGTAGATGATTCTCATGTGTCACATCCCATCTCTTGGTGTCTCCCCTTCCAGAGCCTGACCCAGCTGACCTGCAGCTATGAGACTGAGAACCAGACCCGCTACCTGAGCTGTGACCTGGGCAACCCCATGAAGGCTGGCACCAGTGTAAGAACATGGAAACTGTCATGGTTATGATGGGGGACAGGGATATATCCTGGCCATGTTGACAAGGACCATAAAACTAGGACTAAACAGTTTCTCCTGTTCCGGTCAATTTATTAGGAAAAAACTGCCACTGAAGTGTTGATGGAAGGTGGTATTCAAGGCAGTTTAATGTGACAGGAAGCAGTCATCCACACAAGTGACACGGCTTCCTGGCTTCCTGCTCACAGCAGGATAGTTTGTCATCTGAGGGGTGGGTGAGGGCTGCACAGGAAGGGCCAGTCTTTTCATTCATCAGGCAGCAGTGGAACAGGAGGTTCCCGTTCAAGAAGGACGTTTATCTCCATCCATGCTCTGCTCCCATGCTGGGGATGTGGTTAGTTTCCCTGTCTAATTGCCTGGTGACTGGTGACAGACCACAGACACTGCTCTGTGTCTGCAGAGGAAAATTGTAGGACTGAGGCAAACATCATAGGAGAGGGTTAGGCAGACCTGTCTGATAGACAGGTTCTCACTGTGCGAAATACTAGCTGGAGCAGTGGGAATTAAAATATGTAAATTATATTCAGACTTTCAGCCAAAGCCCCTACTGCACAAGTGTGTGTGTGTGTGTTCCAGAGAGCTAGTTTGAATGTTATCCCTGGAGTAGATCAGCTATATATCAGGATGTCTGACTATTCTAGTCAGCAGCAGCAGATGCTGTCTGTCAAACAGATTTTCTCATATCAGACTGATGTTCTTGACACACACACACACACACACACACTCTCACAAGCCTCCTGATTGCAATTACTGTGCTGTACATGCGTGCAGTTGGGGTGGAAAATCAAAGAGGTTCAGATTAAATAATGCGGGCAGTGGAATGGGAGCACAGCTCCTGAGTCGTCTGGACCTGTCCAGGTGTAGAGCAGCTGTGTGCCAGCCAGCCAGCCAGGCAGGGAGATCAGAGAGGGACTGACCCCAGAGCAGAGCAGCCCGGGGAGGGGAGGAGGAGAGTGTTGGCAGCCTGGGAACCCTGGATCCCCTGGTATGCTGGAGCGTTAATGTATTAAAGAAGGGGAGCCTCCTCACTCCAGCTCTCTCTGATGTCTGGATGTTTCTGGATGTGGGTCATCCCGTAGCGTTGACGCACAGGGGTTTCACCCAGCCTCAGCTCCACGTCTGTCAGCTGCAGCAGCATGACATTCATCCCTGCCAGTCCGCTGGGCCTCATGTTGCAGACATGTCTTTGTGTTGACTGTCTATGGTGGGTTAAGGTTTAGAGACTGTCTTTTTGTTAGAATGGTGATGATGACTGATGACTGATGATGATTTCTCTGCAGCTGTGGGCAGGTCTGAGGTTCACAGTGCCCCGGCTGAAGGACACTCGCAAGACTGTTCAGTTTGAGCTGCAGATTCGCAGGTGGGGCCTCATCTTGGTTCACGTGTTTTCAGACCCGATGAACCCATGAATCAGCCTTTCTTCAGATCATCCAAATCATGTTGCTTGAAAGTAAAAATTGTGTCTTCTTTCGACCCTTGTCTCTCTCTCTCTCTCTCTCTCTCTCTGAACAGTAAAAATGAGAACAATTCCCACAGTGAGGTGGTTCCCTACAGGCTGGAGGTGGTGGTCCAGGCTGATGTTATTCTACAGGGGTGAGTTCAGGGACGAGGAAGCTCTGCCAGGCTTAGGTTTCCCCCTTTCCTCCCGGAGCAGAGAGAACCTCTGGAACTCACAGTCTCATTCTCTCCTTACACTTACTCACTGTCCCCCTAAACACAGCCACCCGCTCTCTAAACACACATACTCTGTGTGTCTTTCTCCATGTTTGCAGAGTGTCACGGCCAGACAAGGTCTTCTTCCCTCCAAGTAACTGGAAGGTTACCAAAAGCCGCCAGGTGGAGGCGGACATCGGTCCTGCAGTGCAGCATGTCTATGAGGTAAACAGACCAAATCCTTCCAGGAGCCTGCTGGCTAGACAGGAGACAGAGGCTTAGCATGCTAGCCAGCTCTGCTAGCCTGGCAGAATCAACAGGAAGCAGTAGAGGAGTGGTGTAGAAGGCAGACACTGGCCTTTGTGTGTAAAACATGATTCCCCAGGGCAGTGAACAAGGTAGAATAAGAGAAGAGTGATAACCGAACACGCACTGGGAACCTGGATTTCCTCACTTCACTTTTTCTTCCTTTACGAGGGCTACCTCTCACAGAGCAGTCGACAGCTCTGAAGACGAAATGACTCAGCATGTTAAATTGTCATTATATTTTGAGCTTCCCACAGATGTGAATGTACTGTGTCTGAAGGATGGGGTGGAGGGGTTGTCTTCATAATGCCTCTCTCTGGTTGGTGTTCTGTAGCTGGTGAACAACGGCCCCAGTCACATCAGCCACACCCTGCTCCAGCTGCACTGTCCTCTCAGTGTGCAGGGCCACAGTCTCGTCTACCCCCTGGAGTTCTCCACAGAGGGGCCTCTCAACTGCACCACCAACCACACTATGAACCACCTTCAGCTCAAGGTCAGCTCCCAGCCACCACTGTGGACATATTTGGTCTCAGAAGGTGTAGAGATGCAACTGTAATTTGCAATGTTCGCTGTAATTCCAAGGTGGGTTTGGTTAGGAGCTAGGTTTTGGGTGTGTGAGTGTGCACACTCCTATTTCTCAGGGTCCAATGAGGATGAGAAGGAGTCAGATGTGTGTGTGGAGGAGCACACTTCAGAGAGAGCAAGCACTGTGAAGATGTCCCACAGGTTCTAATTCAGCGTGTGATTAAGACTGGTCTCCCTCTCTCAGGCCCACACCCATCCTCCTCCTCCCTCCTTCTCTCTCTCATCCTGGTCCCTCCCTCCTCTCTGCCCTACCCAGGACACTCCACAGCAGCCCTTTGATGTTCCTGCTCCTCCCTTAGTCTAAAGAACCACTTCTGAACCCATCCTCTCCCTGATCTCCCAGATCTGAGGAGTTGCCCCCTTATACTGGGCTCTAGCCTCAGGTCTTCATCTAGCTTGTTGTTTCTGTTTAAATATGAAGCTGTCCAGATGCTGAACTGCACTCAGAAGGGGTGTCTATTTAGCAATGTTCTATCCCTCCCCCCCCCACCCTCAGCGACGTGTACAGCCAAGTGTGTTTTCATGGGATTCCTAGCAGAGGAAAGATCACATGCTTTAGATTAATGAGATGGGAGACAAAAGCCTGACCCACTACCATTAGGCCTCATATTGACAGAATGGGGTGGTTTGCCCTTCTCGCTGGTGAGGTCAGTGTCCGTGTTGACCTCATTGTGTGTGTGTGTGTTCCCTCCTCAGCTCCAGCAGGCATCAACAGAGCAGCCGCCCGTACTGACGCAAGGCCATGAGCATGTCATCGAGAGGAGGGAGGTCCACAGAGACCAGCTGGCTGAGCTTGCTAACCTGGTGAGACGTCACACACTCACACACACACACACCAGCACTCAGTCTATGGAGTCTCCCAGGGAGGGGGGAGTTGTGGGTTACCACTACAGTACACTATACACTGACTGAGATGTAGATGGAGTTGGCTCTTGTTTATGTGTAGAAGAAAAGCTCCAGGCTGTAAGGTGATGACTTTGCAGTGGGGGACATAAAAGCAAGGTTGCTCAAACAGTGAGTGACAGGCTGACAGGCGTGTGTTTACTGTTAAGGTGAAGGGTCATCCCATATTGTCAAACAGTGAAGAGAAATGAGACAAACATACGAGAGGAGAGTCGAGGCCCAGGCCTGTAGATCAGACTGTAGATGGAGAGCTGGAGCTGTGCTCCTCTAAATGTCCTCAGGCCATGCGTCTCTGAGCTGGTGTCCCTGCGCTCTAACCGCCCCCCTGGGATTGGCTTACCAGGTTATGATGTCATTAAGAGGGAGGGGTCAGAGGGTGTGGGGGTGGTCCTGCTGTGGTGATTAACTTTAAAGGCTGGGTAGGTAGTGGGGATGGGGTTTGGTCTGGGGGACAGAGTGAGGTGGGGGGTTGTGATGCCCTGCGTAGTTTGCTGGCTGGCCTCTAATTTTCCACTCAGGGTGTTGTTAGACCAGGCTCCCCTGCCCCCTGGCATACACTGGCCCTATTGAAGCAGCCAGCTGCAGGTAGTTCTCCCTGTGTCTGACACTACCTGGCAACGTGAAAGGCCTCATTGTCCTGCTGACTGTTGCTTCTAAGTGCACTCGTTTATCAAGCCTGCCTGATGACACGTTTCTATGAAGGCGCCCATTCTTTTCATTTTTTCTCTCTGCACTTTTGTTTTTAGTGCTTGGGAGGACAGGCGTCTGTGTTCAAAGTGTCTCTTGTTGAAAGAATAGTGTGTTGGTAGTCTGTGGACTGGCTCTGTTTCTAGAGGGCTGGACTGAAATGAAGGGGATGACTGTCATTGTCGCAGCAGAGCTGCAAATGAGGAGAAAGAGTTATTTCAAAAGTGAAAAAGCATGAAATGTCATTGTTCATATGTACACATGGCCTTCATTCACCAAGCACAAGCTGTAGCCAGGCGTTATGTTCATTCTGTATGTGGGAACCCGCCTGCAGCGGCCAATGACGCTGACCTTGATGTCCCCCTCCCCACCAGTGAAGGTCAGGGAAGGGAGGGGGGCCTTGGTGTTTATGCCACTGGACCATGTCCAACCTGTTTCCCCAGGCGCATTGTCCTCCCCTAGTCTCCCCCAGCCTCCATCAATCCTCCCAGCATCCAACAAGCCTCTCCGCCTTGGTGCTTGAGGGCACCAGGGATGTCTGGGAGGAGGGAGTGGAGTGAAACTCTCCCTGCCTGTCTAGGTGACCTTATTAAGCTTGTCGAAGCCTGGTGCTGGGGTACAAGACCGGGGGCGGTCCCTCTATGACCCAGCGTCTGCTGTCCGTAGTCCAAGTCTACCCACTGACACCTCTCAGTCCAGGGTGGTCCGTCTGCAACTCAGACTCGACAACTCAGTTAGTGGAGGTTGAGAATGCAGAGTGCCCATTATGAGGGTCTAATTAAGATTGCATACTCTAAAGCCTTGTGAAAACTAGTCTGGTTTCAGCGGTTGGGCAATAATGTGAAGAGCGGTGACTGCATGCTGCATTTTTACAGTCTCATGACATTCCCTCAATCTCTCACTAATTCGAAGCAGGCCTGGATAAAGATCATAACATTGGGCTCTTTGTTATATTTATTTGGCAAAAACATTTAACATTATTACACGTTATTGCCCTTCCTCCTATCCCATCCCTGTCCTTCCTGTCTTGTTTGGCCTTCTACAGTTAGCCTGTAATTCATGTTTTCAACAATTTTAGAGTTACGCCTCACAGAATGTTAGATTGTTTATTTTGTCTGTCCTGGAAATCCATGTTGAGGAAAATGAGTTAGCACTACAGTGCTCTCAATGTAATGCTCTCTCTCTCTCCTTTCATTTTATAAGTCCTGTTCCAACTCGGAGTGCTGGATGCTTCAGTGTAACGTGGGTCTTCTTGAGAAGGGGACCAGTGCCATCCTCAAGGTCCGCTCCCGGATCTGGGCTGAGACCTTTATGGAGGTATGAAGATGACAACCAGACTCGACCACACGCATCAAAACACCTGCCTAAATCGCAAGGGGCAAATACCATCTAACACGAACATAAACATGAGACAAAGCAGAAAGAGAAGCTGCCAGTCCTCTGGGTGTCTCAGGACCTGGGGCTGGGGGTTGTGTCAGGTTTACGGCTCTACATGTGCAGGGAGTTAGACCCATTTGTGCCAGATGACATGTGGCATGGCACGGGAGTAGACTATACTGTATGTTTCCTTTCTGCTCAATCACAGTGCTGTCTATTTGTTCATGTCAGGGTTTTGGCAAGAGAGAATGCTGCTGAGCCCTGATTTTAAACAGCTACAAAGAAAACACCAAGGATTAAAACCTCAAATTTGAGACTGTAGGATACAAATAATGACTCTGTCTTTCCCAGTTCATTGTATTGACTGGATGTCAGGAGTGATATTAGGAGAGGGCTGGAGTCTGCCAGTGTGCACAGTGCTCAAATATTTGGGGTGAACGGTAGCAAACTGGGTGTGCAAATTAAACAGCCCTTTGAAGGAGTTTGTGTATCATGCAGTGTATTGAGTATTGCATTGAGTTTACAGGCATGTCTTTACATAGGCCTTTCTTAAAAAGGACCTTACATGCTCTCATCTGCTGTAGGACAAGGCACATTGTGTGACTGCATTGAAAATTCATTAGGTGGCGGTTGTGGCTTCTCATAGGATTGGAATGTCAATGGGGGTAGAGCCAGCAATTCTGGACAAACTGCAGGCTTCTCTGTGTAGGATAGTACTGCCACCTCCTGGTTAGGAGCTGAACTCCTACCCAGAGCTCAGAGTTTGTGATTATACGGATTGGCATTGTTGTGAAGTGCTGACAGAAGAACCGCTTCTCTGAACCAGAGGTTCCCCATCTGACCCAGCGTCTTGTTGTGTTTGTCTTCAGAGGGCATATAAACAGTATGTTCTGGAGTGCCTGGCTCGTTTCAGCGTCATGAAGATGCCTTATGCCATCCTACCCAAACAAGTTCCCAGTGGATCCAAAAAGGTGTGTACAGTTTTTCATCAAGTTTATCAAAATGTTGTTATCATTATTTTTCACTGCATGCTAGAGACTATTCAGTTTTGTGACCACGTGTTACAAAGCTGCTGTTCAATTGTCGTATCATGAGGAGGTCATGACTGCTGTTGATTCCCCTGGTAAGGTGGTGACCACGGTGGTTTGGAATAAGCCGGACAGCCAGTACTTTGTCCCTCTGTGGATCATCATCCTGGCCATCCTGGCAGGCCTGCTCCTGCTGGCTCTGCTCATCTACGTCCTCTACAAGGTCAGGGTCAGCCCAGCCACTTCCCCTTCATACAATGCTCCAATTTCTATTTGAAAACCCCCCCATAGAACTTTGCTGAGACCTGTTCTGACTTCTCTTGTGTCTTTTGTCCCCCCAACAGCTCGGTTTCTTCAAAAGATCTCTACCCTACGGAACGGCTATGGAAAAGGCCCAACTCAAGCCCCAGGCCGCGTCTGAGGCCTAAAAGCCACACAGGGATCCGAAACCAAAGAATCTAGCTACCCATATGATTGCAACAGAGACGCTAGACGTCCAGGGAGGATCAGACTGCAGTTGAAGAGTTAGGAGGAGCAACCACTGGAACTCCACTGGACTGCACTAGAGGGAGAAAAAAACAACCTAAGAACTCCAAACCAAATGAATGTGTTTTAATTTAATGTGTCTTGTTTGTTGCTGGAGATGGTTGGTCACCAAACAGAACCCAGTCAGACTGTCTGCAGACAAACATGAGTCTGATTTCTAGGCTAGTGACCCCATAGAAAGAAGAGAAGAAACCATATTGAAGCCATTGATTCATCTTAGCTTAATGACCATGCTTGTCGTCTCCCCGCAGTCTTTCGATACTGATTTGTTTTGTGGACTCTCCTGAACGAGAAGTCTGTTATACCCTTTTTTTTTATCGCCTTGTTTTTGGTGCTAACAGTGTGTGTACACATCTTCAGACAGGTGCTGGCCACATGTTACATGGGAGGGGGAGAGGGTGCCGCTGCCCTGCTATGTGTAGCATTAAAGGAACTATTTGATACATTCTCAGCCAAAAGCCTTCAAACGGGCTGTGTGGTAAAGTACCAGGGCCCCAAAGGTCAGACTGACAAAAGCCCCAGAATATGTCTTCTAGGTGGGTTCTTTCCCATTCAACAAAAGCCTATCATATTGTATTGTTTGAAGTTGTTGTAAATGCAGCCAAAGACTCCAGTAGTGTCCAGCAGGAATAGCCCTGTCCTTTTGGAGCGTAATGAAGCCTCAGGTTGGTGGACACGCACTTGGGGCCTGTTTATTTGCACTCAAAGGAAATCTACTGATGACTATCAAGATGCCAAAGACAGGAGACAAGCTGATCATCCTCTGAGTCCTACTGATCCCTACGTTCTGATCCCTACGTTCTGATCCTTTACGTTCATGCTCAGTGTTCCCATCACGGGATCACCTCATAGTCATCTGGGACATGACTGGACTCTCCAGGCCTGAGGAGCCTCACCAGAGGCAGGCTGGATCCTTAACAGGACACTGCTTCTCACCTGATAGCCCAGGCAGGGTAGAAAGGGTCAGGTTAGCGTGTTTTTAGGCTGGTGTGGAGCCATGTGGAGCTGAGGCTGCGGCATGCACCATGGAGGTGAACCTGTATTCTATATGGAGCCTGTAGGCTGCTGAGTCATGGTGTGTGGAAGTGAATTCGTACGCATCCATCATTTGCCGTAGCCTTAGGAGAGGGAATCAGTGATGTCATCAGGGGGTGCTAGCACCACCTAGTGTAGTACGCTTTATAGGAGGCTTTGTTTTTAATGTCTGGGTTGGAGCCTGTCTGGTTGACAGAGTACTAACAAGGAGTTTTAGAAGCCATCCCACCCCACTACTGCTATGCATAATGGGCTATGGTTACACCCAGGGACTGAACATAACAATGCATAATGTGGGGTTATCTATTTTTAATGTAAAAAGGTTTGATGTATGTACATAATCTTTGTCTTGAGAGGATGTGTGTGTGTGTGTGTGTGCGTGTGTGTATGTATGCGTTTATACCCGTGTCTGTCTTGTATGAAGAAGAGGGATCTTTCGAGATGCTGAGTTGTCCATACTCCTGGGCTGACAGGAGGAAAGGTTGTTCAGGCTCACCACAGGATCAATCCAGTCAGTGCTCAGTATAGGCAGACCGCCTGACTGGACTGAGGCCAGCCAGGGGCTATTAATCACATGTAGTGCAGAGAGAGACTGCAATGCAAATGCATGTGCAGTGCTTGCAGTGCAGCACATCCGTTTGTGCCTCTTGTAAAGGGATAGCAACTGGGCATTGGGAAGTCCTACAAATGTGGTTGGAAGTGCAATATCAGTATTCACTCGGGTTAATATCAGTACATTTTTTTTTCATTTAATGTTATTTTTATTTAGTTGTGTGTTGATGTTCAACTACGTGGTAATGATGTGCGTTAGACAGTAATGCAGATCTCTTCACTGAATGCCCAAAGAGAAGGTGTCTCAAGTAGAGGAACCTCTCTTCCTTCCTTGTAGCATCCCTGATCCACATGCCAGCATGGGCAGTACTGTGTTAAGGAGTTCACATCTAGGGATGAAGGATGGATGGGAGGATGGACCACTTTTAATAGTGACCACTCTAGTTCTGTGACTGGTACTGGACTAGTACTTCACCACCACTGGTTGACACCTTTATATAAAAGGCAGGTATGGCCTCCTGAACACCTCTGCATTGAACTCGGGAATGGTAAACGAGTGATAATTTATGTGCAGTTTCTGTCACCTGTCCACGCAATGCTAGTATTACAACCCATATCTTATGTTTGTTGTGGCTTTCATTAGAATTTCATGCCCCCCTAAATCACCGGAATTTTTCTATTTGGCTAATCTCATGGGAGAACTTTAACAACAGAAATGGTGCAAAAGACTGCTAAAGACATAAGTGAATTGATTTGAAACGGTCAATGTTTTTGTTTTAGATCTGTGTTGTATCGTTTTAACAGTAATGTACTGCCTGAGCATGTCGACCCATTATTTATAAAAACAAGGGGCTAGTTCTACATGTTCTTCCATGGTTGCTGCAGGTGAAGACACTCAGACTTGATGGTCTGTCTTCTCAAGCCCCTCTATTCTTTCTCCTGAGCTTTATAAAGAGGGTGTACATGTGTTTCTGACATTTTTGACATTTTTTTTTTTTGACATTTTTGTTTCCGTGAATTGTGTTCTCCCCATATTGGGGAGAATTGCAGGGGGATATTTGAGTATTTTATTGATATTTTACCTGATTTTATGGTTTGCATTTCCAATAAAGTTTTCCCTTTTACATTTGTTTGTCGCTGGTGATTTTATTAGATACTGTACATGACTTCCAAATAATTTATTTATAAAAATAATGGTGACAACTTGTACTTAACACTTTGTGTTTTCTGGTAACAAAACTAATTTGAATGATGTCCATTATTTGAACTCTACAATATGTTCTATAGCTCACATAGATGCTTGTATCTTATTCTATTGAAGTTAAATAATATTACAAAAGGACTACACAATAAAGCACAACAGCTAATGCCAAGGATATTCATATTCCATAGGAGTGTAGTGAGTGGAATATGATCCCAGCAGTGCCACCAGTAACAGTGAGGGAGGAGGACTGTCTTCTCTGCTAAGGCACTAGAGGTCACTGCTGTTCTCGCTAACTGCCTCTCTTTGGTCTCCTATTGATGTCCAATCAATATCACTGCACAGAGAATGTTCCCAAGTAGCCCAGCCACCCTCTGATTCAGAGATGGGCTATGCTAATTAAATGGGTGTTACAGGCTTGCTCAGGCCTTATCGTTCCACTGATCTGGACAGCTGTGTCAGCTTCTTCTGGTTGTCGATTACACTGAAGTTCTGAACATAGTGGCAGATACTGCTGTTTGTCCGCAGAGAGAGGGAATGGTCTGAATCTTGAGGAAATAGAGAAATGACACATTACAGCAACTTATTAGCTTATCAGCTAAGCACCGATATGTTCTGCAGGTGGTAGGTGTGAGAGTTGATACATACATGTGGATATGCGAATGGAAGGTGCCTCCAGAAACATGCGGTCTGCCAGACCTTTCTGTGGGGATGATGGCACTGGAGAAAAGAGCACAGGGATGATGTCGACATCAAACCAGAACAGTTTAACTGAACCAATCCAGTTCTTAGAAGCTTGACAAAACCGGTCATTATCTATCTGGAGTCCTCAACCCCGGCACCAGTCAAAATCCTTCAACTAACTTATATCTACAGTAGTTTGAGAGGACCAGTTCTAGAGTATTCTTACCGTAAGGCTGGCTTCTGCAGCTTCGCACAATCTTCACTGTCTTGGCAATCATGCGCTAAGAGGAAACAATGAGAGGAAAGGGAAGCTCTTAGAGCCAACGTTGTAACACACAGGATACAAGACCTGATCTATGGCTACAGTACCCAAACATGGAGTGAGAGAATGTCTAAATGGGACAGTTACCCAACCCACCATTTTTTCGAAATTGACAAGTTTTTCTGTATAGTTTTTGTTTCCCTCGTGGATGAATGTCATGTCTGGTTATGGACGAAAACAAAAACAAGACTGAGTTATTTAAATATAAGGTCATGTTTATCACCTTACCAGTACACAGTACACCACAGTATCGAATACATATGACACACAACGCTTACCTTTGAGCAGGAGAGGCATGAAGGGAATGTAGGGAGGGCCGAGTTTGGCCACAGCTAGTCTGTAGGCTCTGTGGTTGCGAGAGGGATCCTGAGGGACAAACAATAAAACCCATCAGACACTCAATACTCATCAGGTCTAAGTAGAGCACACACATGTTGTTGCAGTGGGACTGTGGGAATTGAGGTGGACAGATAATGAAGTGAAGTGGTATTATGACTACTTGACAAATATCAATATAATCGTCACAATATTGTTGTTGTACAGTCAGCATCATACACTTACCAATAATCTCTCATAGGCACAGTAAACCCTTTTGGTTTTACTCGGCACTCTCTGCAATACACAATACCATTAATAACAATGATTAACATTTGTATGTCTATTGTATTTTATTCCTTGCCATTTATTGTTTGAAGAGGCTGTCTCTCACCTCCCAGGTCTTGTAAAGTCTCTGCACTGCACTGTTGCTCAGACCAAACATCACAGCAAAGAATGAGTTGAGATTCTTCTGCTCCTTTAAACTGAAACAGAAACCCTGTCAGTCATGTCCAAGCTAAACCAGTGTGTGTACTGAACTGAGCCATGGAACAGCATGAGCAGAGTGAAAGTACTCTGTTATTACTACATCAGCTGTATTTCCTACATGCACTATTTGTTTGTCGCTTTGGATGTTAAAATATGGCGCAAGTATAGCGCATTGTTTGGCTTGTATTGGATTTGTCAGCACTAGCTATTTGTATAGAGTGCTGTCTTGGTATGCTTGACCTAATGTCCAGTCTGTGCTGAGCACAGTGTGCATAGCTCTCTGAGGGCCACTTACACAACAGCTATTTTGATGAATTTCTTGAGCAGCATTGCACGCTTCATCAGGTCCTCACAGAGACACAGTTCAGTAACCACCCAGTACTGCACCTCGTTGAAGCGTCGCACAAAACGCTCCAGGTTAGCCGTGGTGCTGCCAGGGAATTTATGACGACCAAATATGTAGTAGACCAGCTCTACCTGTGGAGAGACAGTCTGATCAACTAGGTTCCACACATCCAACGCTCATCCCATTCTTATACAACATTCTAATGTAGGCTTAAATTCAATACACTCATCTGTTTAAGATGGAACTCTAGAAAAGTAATTGCCTTAATTGATCCACTTAGTTTGCCTTATTCGTCCTCATTGGAATACGCAGTAGAATGTCAGGTAAGCCACAAAAGAATGTGATACTGGGTTGGGTAAGCAGGTGATCAGATAGAGATCGGTCTTGTGACAGACAGGCAGATGAGTCATAGACATGCCTTCCTGACAGACATCTGTCTCCTTTGATATAAGACACCTGGAAACTGCTTGTGCCTGGCTCGCTTTGAACTTGGCTCCTAGCGCTACCTACATTAGTCTTTCATCTAAAGGCTACCTCAGTGTGAGACACATGTATTGTGTGATGCCAAAACAACAGGTTTACTAGGATCAAGGCATTGTTCAGAGCCGCATAAGGGATACAAATTATTCCTGATTCCCGTAATGAGCCTCTACCTCCCTTTATACATGGGAATACCAGAAAAACACAGTACGTCACAGCCGGTACCATCCCTGTCAACATGCAGCCACTCTGCTCCTCCTCTTGTCCTTCTGCCAGACACGTTCGTACCTCATGCATGGCCGTGAACAGCTCCCAGTCGTAGTTGGTGAGCTGGCTGGCGATGTCCTTGGAGCACATCTGCTCCAACTTGTCCATGGTGCCCTTCTCTGGACCCAGCTGCTCCTTCAGGGGCGTCTGTCAACCAAGCCCAGAATACAGCCAGACACTTAGTATCACGGCACACTGCTCCCCAGAGAGGAACTCTGGCTGACTGACGACTGTCTGGGGATATATTGGTCTGACATGTGGTATGGTGAGGTGTAGTTCGGTCAATATACTGTGGATGTATTTTATGGTGTTTTTGTAGGTACATAACTCAATTGTAACCTTTCAAAACAAGCATTATGTAATGTTTATTTTCACTAGACGACATGGTGGGGTTGTTTTATAGCTTGCAGGCAGGAGGCCAGTTCAAGGGACAAGGGTGGCTGAGGTAATCTCACCAGTAGTTCCACCTGGCTGGCAGTGCAGAGGAAGAGCCTCTCATTAAAGCCCAGAGAGGTGTAGACTGCTGTGGCATCCTGCTTCAGCTGAGCGCGGTCTGAAACATGCAGGATTCACACCACTCGCTCAGTAAAACTAACTCTCAAATCCCGTTGTTTCATAATTAAGACATTTCAATAAATGTCTTTGAATGTATATAACATTTCATATATAACTCAAGTGAGTGACAGAAGAGCTTTACCTCCCACAGAGTTCATTTTCACTAGGACGTGGTCACCCCCGGGGTTAACCACTGATGACATCACTTCCTGTACAGATGTGTTGACTGGCAGCATCAGTGTGACTGATTTATGGTCCAACCGGAAAATCTCATACAACACTAGAAGGGGAGATATGTACTTAAAGATGTACCCACTGCACACATGGGGTTCTGTATGCCTGCTGTTATTAGTGGTCAAATCTAACTAACCTTTGTCCTGTGCTCTGATTGGCTGGCACTTTCCTATTGGCTCCTCACAACTGGAGAACCAATCAAATTGATGGTTGGCCTAATAGAATCAAACCGTTTTAAGTTTTCTGTTTAAATGTATCCTCACATTTTCTGGTAATGTGTCATATATCATGTTTTTATTTGTATTTACCTTAATTAGTGACTGGTAACCGTTCTCAAGCCTGTAGAGTTTTCATGACATTATGAGAGACATACAGTACATTCAACCAAAATCCGTCTGCCACAACGATCACTTCCTCCTGGTTAAAACCAGTTACTCACAGCCTGGTTCTCCTGCGATCCCTCAGTTGGTCCTTCAGCATACAGGACAGACGGGAGTCTTCTGCCACCTCCTCCTTCAGCCCCTGACCACACAGCAACACAGAAACACACAGCCAGTCAAAAACAATACCATCTATAGATTTAGTCGATAATTATCGGTGAAATTCAACCTCACTTAGCTTCTGAGCGTCTTACCTCCAGGAAGTCCATGGCGATGGGGTCGTCTTTGAGCAGCGCGCCAAAGAGAGCTACCCATTGGCCGACCAGCTTCACTATCTTCTGCTTGGTGTTGAGTGTATAGGCTGCCTTCTCCAGTTCAGAGCCCTCCAAGAGCTCGGCATGGTAGGTACGCTCAGGGTTAAGGCGAACACAATACAACCACTGAACTACTACTGATCTGTAGCTAACAGACTCTGGCTGACCACCCAGCCTGTTGGACACCACAGACACTGCTGGGTGTTTTCAGCTAGCTGCATGCCTAATGAGTGGTGGGCTCATTAGACGGATTGAAAATATCTCCAAGTATTTTAGGTATGTGACAGAGACAGACAGAGGGAATCGAGAAATGTGGCAGTTCAGAAACACTGTCATTGTGATCATCATTTGCATAGGTTTGCGATCATCATCTGCACGGCGATGGTGACAGGCAGGATATTGTTGTTGCAGGGCTGGGCAGAGCTGGCTGGAGGACATGAAGACTCTGTGAGTCAGTAGGAAGTCACTCACACAGGGATCTGTGGGACAACAGAGAGAGAGAGACAAACAGCTCACTAACTAGTAGTAATGGCAAGCCCTAACCCTCCGCTTCCCGAAACACACCAGAGCTATTTGAGTCATCTGACTGCTTTGGAAAATGCAGGAATGTGTTTGGCTTGATTGTGTCTTGTTGTTTTGGTGTCCTCACAGGCTATGTAATGTGACTGACCCAAGTTCCCATAGTTCTCATGAAAAAAGACAACGCACATGTATTCAAGGTACGGTCAGTTCCTTAGTGAATACAATGGGTACAGCACACCAATTACCATATTTGTTTAGCAGCGTCAGTAGATTCTATGGCCATATCAAAGAAGAGGCAGACAGGAAAACCTGGGTAGTAAACAAGGGAAGCAAAGCAGGTTTGGGTTCTCACCTATAGCTTCATTGCCATTCGTATCCAGCTTGATTGTCTCCAACAGGTGTTCCAGAATCTTCTCCGGTGTTCCAGACATCACTGTATACCTGTGTGTGTGCAAGGGATAGAGATAGAGAGAGAGAGACAAAGAGAGAGAGAGAGAGAGAGAGAGAGAGAGAGAGAGAGAGAGAGAGAGAGAGAGAGAGAGAGAGAAGTTTGTTAGTGTGTTTATGATTGATGTATGAGAAGACCACAGGAGTGTAGAGGTTAACAGAGTAAAGAGGCAGTCAGAAACATGTTAATTAAACTCATAGTTTGCTAAAACACTTAAGTAAAGATTACACAGTGCAGAACATCAAACAAAGTCTGAAGTCCATTCCTCTATTGAATTAACCAACACTGTCAGATAACTACAGCCAGTAATAAAAAAAAAAAAGATGTCTAAGATCCCTTCAGCATGGACTTATATAGAGGATATATTGAATTAAGTTAGTAACTGCAGAGTGTGTGTGGTGTGGAGGGTTTGGATGGTGTGTAAGGTGTGTACGGTGTGGGTGGTGTGGGTGGTGTGGGTGGTGTGTAAGGTGTGGGTGGTGTGTAAGGTGTGGGTGGTGTGGGTGGTGTGGGTGGTGTGTAAGGTGTGGGTGGTGTGGGTGGTGTGGGTGGTGTGTAAGGTGTGGGTGGTGTGTAAGGTGTGGGTGGTGTGTAAGGTGTGGGTGGTGTGTAAGGTGTGTAAGGTGTGTAAGGTGTGGATTCCTACTTGCTGTTGTTCCCTGACCCTCCCTGGCTACCAGAGTCACAGCTCTTCTCCAGCACCAGCACAGATTTTCCATGTTCCTCCAGACGGACTGTGTTAGCCTCAACATCCTGGAACACACACACACAGCGATGAAGAGAGACACACTCAGGTGTGCCTGACATTTGTGCTGTTTATTTGTACAGGAATCTAACCTTGTTATGAATAGAATAAACACATAACATCTGACCACATGACCTGACCAGGTAAACCTACTGGCCCTAGTAGAGTCCTTTCTAAGTGTATCATATGTACCAGAGCCAGGCAGTGTGGAGGTCTACCTTCAGGATGCGTATGAAGTCCTGTTTGTCCACTCTGAGGAAGTGGCAGTTGTCTTCTCTCAGGATGATGGTGGCAGCACGGGGGGCATCGTTCACCAGAGCCAACTGGCCAAAGTCCTCCCCCTCATGGAGCGTTGTCACCAGACCCTGCAGTCAGTCACACAGTGTTCACACCACTGCCACTGTAGCAGTGTAAATGTGAACACCACTATAGGTTTGTCTCTAGCTGTCTATGAGGACAGCTATGCTGTGACAGCTTTGCTGTGATTTCTACCTTGCCGTGTGTGATGACATTGACTGAGCCCTTCCAAATGATGTACCAGGATGTGCCTTTGTCTCCCTGACTGAACACTGCAACACACAGACACATACACGTACAAACACACAAATCATCAAGATTCCAATTAATTTTAATCTCTAACTCTAATCAGCATGTGCCTCATCTAACCTGCTCATCTTCATTCACAGTTGACATATTTGTGTGTGCTCCTGTGTGTGTGTATAGCATATATGTATTCTATGTCTGTTGAGATAACAGAGCATCTGTAGCATTCTGATCATGTGAGTCGAGACCACAGGCTCTCGCCCAGCCCTGTTCAAACGTAGGCACGGCTGTCACACTCACACACTGTTCCTGCCTTGGCATGAGACTCAAACACCAGCACGGCTGCCAGCTCTTTGCGCACCTTCAGGGACGAACAGAGAAGAGGAGATGAGACCACAGAGACCAGATGGCTTGGACCTTGTCTGGTCACATATGATCAAATATTTAATGGACCTCTGAAACTCGTTCACAGGGTGGGGTGGTCAGAGAGAAAAGGTGTTCACTCACCGAGGTGGATAGGTGGGTCACAGCTTTGACGTGGAGCAACTCCTCATAGATGACTTCCAGGTCCTCGGAACTTCTTTGACTGGGGCTACACACACACACGCACGCACGCACGCACACAAACACACACACACACACACACACACACACACACACAAGGGACAAGTTGGGACAATTTCCAAAACAAATCAAAGCTGTTTCTAGAGAAAGATCCTACATGCCCTACACACCCATTGTTGTGCAGCTCACCATTTGCGCAGGATCATGGTGAGGAGAGCGTCAGGGCCCATCTGAAGCAGCAGCGACAGGCCCTCCTGCAGCTCGTCCTCCCAGTCCTTCTCATCGCTCGGGTGGTTCAGGGCATGGTCCGCCTCCAGGAAGCGGTAAAATTGAGTGTCCTTGTCATGGAAGTTTAATTCTTGCTTCACTATTGGTCAAGTAAGATTACATGTAAGGTTAGGTCAAAAGTAATTGATTTCTACATAACAATACAGCATATTCTCTATACACTTGTATATTTATTTATTTAGATCGGAATTGGATCATTTATAAGATGGATTTAATGAGGCCATACCGTGAACTACGATCCCTTCATCCACCAGAACTTGCCACATCCCAACTGCTTGGCTCCGTGACTGGAAACATTCATTGAGCTTCATCAACCAATCAACCAGCTCCTTTCCTGAGCAACACTGTCTGTGAGTTCAACAGAAAAAAAGAGAGGGGCCTTGATTGTCAGACTGACATCCCATATATGGGATAACAAAGACTTCATCTATGGTACAGTTAGTTGCACCTGTGGGTTTTGAGGTGATATTTCCTGTCTCTGATCAGGCCAGGGTTCCGTTCCACCAAGGCACTGTACACCACCCTCGCTGCCTTTAGAATACGATCTGTCAGAAACTGGAGAAAGACAGAGACATTTGTACAGTTCATCTTTTTGAGCGAGATCATCAAATGCAGGAACAACAGACTTTCTATCAAACACATGCAGGGAACATGCCCCAGCCCTGTCTTTCATGTTTCATGGCTGAGCAAAATGATGTAAGTGTACTCCAGAGTGCAATGAGAACACAAGTAGAGTGACACAGGTAGTCTTGTTAATGGAGACAAACACCAACCGCCTGTGTTGGACTGAAGTAGCTGACTGTGTAAAGGCCAGGTCTGTGTGTTTTTCTGAGAGGAACACACAGGCATCATGTGTGATGACACATACGTCAGCAGTGGGAGTGCAGTGTTTGGCGTGGGCCCGTCAGAGTCAACGGCAGGACTGTGAGAGGCTGTGCCTCTCCCACACCTCCCCAAACACAGCGCCAGACTAACGCACTCAGCCAACGACGTTCACCTTCAGATATCCCTACTTCTGCTTCCTCTCAGCACGACCACCATACTATTTTTCTTCTTTTTTTTACATACTTCAGCCTTTATTTTCTTTCCCCATCCCTCCGTATTTCCCTTGTTTCTTACCCCACATGGCTGGGACTGTGTCCTGCTCTATCGGCCAAACAGAAGACACGAGAGAGTCAAGAGCTGTCTCTGATGCTCACGTAACAAAGACAGAACATGCTGGGGTTGTGTTGCTACACAGTCCCTGTCTGTTCTACTTTCTGTTCAGAAGCGTCGCCTGTGACAGAGGCCAACATTGCAAACCACTACACAATGATATAATTACAGATTTGATTAATGAATCGAAAGCGGCTCTCTTTGTTTTTCCTCTCCCTCCATGATGTCTCTCGCTCTCTGTCTTGTGATCCCACGAGTGACTCACACAGGAGCGTCTTTGTTCTTGGGTTTCTTTCAGGGTGGAGTTTGTCCAAGGTAGTGGTCTTGAGTTATGGAACTCAACAAAGACTATTTCCTATTTATGTTTTCCTGACTTGGTGTTACTGTGGGGAACCCCCACACACCCTAACCTTTACCCCCTCCTCTGCTCCTCCCCATCCTCCAGCACTAGTCTGTACCCTTGCCTCCATCCTCCAGGCTCCAGCCCCCTGCTCTGCCAGCCTGTCATGATGAAGTGATTGGCCCCTGAACCGTGACTGATCTGGTGACCCCTGACTGGCCGATGACAACAGAACCTGACAGAACCCAGGGTTCCCATAGAGCCCAGCTCGATTATTAAAGAGCTCAGTAGGGCTTCAAACCAATGGGTCTTTTCTAATGGTGGATCAAACAAAACAGGACACCTGCACGTTTGGTCAGAGTTCAGACAGACATATTGAGGAGAAGGACAGATGTCCTGTATATCCACTGTGTGAGTGACCCAGTAAAACTTCCCACCCCAATATCTACACACGCACCCTGTTTTCCTAATGGCGGTTCCCAGGCCTCATGTCTGTAAGCTCTGTATTTATGTGTGTGTGCATATGTGTGTTTGTGTGCCTGTGTGTGTGCATGTGTTTGTGTGTCTGGACAGGTCCCCTGACCTGCTGTGCCCCTCTCTCTGGGGACGGATCAGGCTGGCTCGGCTGGAAGTCGTCACTGCTCCCATGGGCTCTGGTGCCCTGTGGGAAACCTGCGGCCCATTCTCAGGCCACTCCCGTCTGAACTTTAGATAAAGATCTCCAGCTACAGTAATTCACCCGTTATCACTGCGACCAGGGGTTTACACGACCGGCTTCCTGTCCAGTAAAAAATGCTGCACTCCCCTCAGTTCACTCAGGGTAGTGTGCGTAAAGCCTAAACTGAACCATGCTAGTGTGTTTGACACACAACACACAGACTTTGTTCATTTGAGAACACCATGGAGAATTACACAGGAGGGACACACTGTCGGTTATTGTCTGCCCGTTGAGAATAGCATGTAGGCCATCCAAACGTTCTATCTGAGACTATGGCTCATGTGTTAGAGAATGGATTGTTCTGACTGCCTCAGGTTACAGAGTAAACAGTTTTCCCACAGGTGTGCCAGTCAATGACAAACTGTCCTGTACTGAAGAACACACACCATTACCAGTCGTCAAAGGGCAGTGACGTAGTTGTACCCACCCTCACTGGCTGACATGCAGTGTTGACCTATATTTTCACGAAGGGAATCCATCTCTAAATGTCATCTCTTCCACATAAAAAGTGTTTGCCTTTTGGGTTGTCTCCGACAGCTACATCCTTCTTGTTTTTTACTTTTCCCTGACACTGCACAAAGTCAATGCCTTCCATCTGGATTGTTGACTGTCTAAAAGGTGTCAGCCAGTGAGGTGTGCAACGTATGGTTTGGTCTACTGTACTGCGCTTTTACGTGGGTGATAAATACAGCACTCCCTGTATGGAGGAGTTTTCTGCTGTATGTGAGCCTCTCTCTCTCACTCTTTCTCTGTGTCTCTCACTCTGAGGTAGTGTAACCTTGGTGGGCTGTAGAACGGTGGAACACGACTCACTGCGGAGGGAGGGATGGAGAGCTACGGGGGAGGACAGTGGAACAGTGGGTAACACACACCTCTCTGTCTCCGAGCAGGACTACAACACATCACACAAAGTCAAGGGGGGGGCGTTTCCCAGCCCAAAGTTCACATCATCACTTCACATTCTGGACAGTACCAAACTTGTTTTGAAAGAGATGAGTGTGAAAAATTTGAAAGTGTCAGAAATAGCAAGACATAATTCTGTTCATGCAAAGCAGACAAGCAATCGTTGTCTGCAATATAACACCCCGGTATGTTGAGTGAGGTGAGCGCTGATAGGTAATTGTGTCTCTTTGCCATCTAGAGAGGATTATCCAAATAATGTACAACCCAAAATTCTTCCAGCAGCTGAAATGAACTTATCCTGTCTCAGTGGGTATGAACAATGGTCAAATGGCGTGCTAAACCGATGCAGTTAAAATGAAATCATGAAGGCAGAACTAGCCTACCGTTTACCTTTGTGATCTTTCATGTTTGCCAATCTATCCAAAAGGAATACGATGATTTACCAACGACATCTGATATTGTTAACAAAGCAAACAGAAATTACTGAAGAAGAATACAGCTGTTACTAAAGCAATCTGTCTAACAGAAACTTATCAGGATGTAAGTTGGTAATGCGAAACTGTAACTGGGTGAATTGGACACATCAGAAGGACTTGCTAGGCAACAAAACAAAGTATTACAAAATGTCCATCAAAAAAGTGTACAAACAAATGATCTCAGCCTCCCTACTATTCTCTCATTAGCGACAGGTCTTCGTCTTTGCTCTCCCCTCTCCAGAACACTCACAACACAAACAACTCTGAAGAGGTCTAGAACATTCCTCACAGATACTCCTTAGACCTTCATAGGCTCAAAGCCAGTATGGGCCTGAGCTCTACAGTTAGGTCTATGTGTTTGTGTGTCTGTGTGACTGCGCGTGAGCTTGCGCGTGTGCATGATGGAGGAGGTCTAGGTTTCATTAACGCTGTCAAGTTTTCCATGTCAAACCTCTCTTATCAGAGTTTGAACCCTAAGGAGCTGTTAAGGCAGTCTAGATAAAGGACTGTGAGAGGGCTGGGTTAGGTAGGGTTGGGTGAGAGGGGAGGGGGGTCAGCTGTGAATCTTAGAGTGCCCTTTAGACTCCTCATGCCGGCCTGCCTGCCTTTCTGGCACTCACTGTGTTTTTGAAGGCTCGCTGAAGCAGTGATGGAGGACATAAAAACAAAAAATCAACCACATTCAGCAGTTCCTGAGGATGCAAACACTGCAGCTCTGGATGTAAACAAAGGCAGCCCCAGCAGCCTCCAGGCAGTGCTGTGTCTGCACATGTCAACAGTGGTGGTCAATTCACAATCATGACTTATCAAGGCTAACCAGTCCAGTATTTGTTTCCCTTTCAGCCTGTTCAGATTATAGCTAACAATGTGTTATTTAATTATAGGGGCCCTACAGTTACTGGTGCAGGTGCCTTACAGTATGCATAGATGATTGTCACATGACCCAGTCAGGTATGAGAGAGACCCAGGAATGGGCTGCATCATATGATGTTCGATGTGACATAACCGTTCATCGTTAACCCCAGAACTCTAGAATTCTTGTACTGTAGTGTCTCGGGTGGGAAAATGGCTGACAGGAAAAATACTTGATCGTTTCACCTCAATGACCTTGGTAACTCAGTTCTCTAGATGACCTTGAGAACTCTGTTCTCTGAAAAATGATGTTGATCTGCCTTGGGAAATTGGGTCATGATGATTACAACTAGCTGGCTGATTGGGGTGATGTAGTACAGCAGGGGTCAATGCAGATCACTGTCCCCTGATGACAGGCTGGCTGGTTGGGTGAATGGCTGGCTAAATGGCTGACTGAATGGCTGGCTGGTTGACTGGCTGGCATAAATACCTGCTTCATGGTGTCCTGGGTATCAAGGGCCTCTGGCAGTGGGGTCTGGAAGTGAGAGAGATATAGAGAAGGAGAGAAAGAAGGAGAGAGAGACAGGGACAGAAAGAGAGACCAACATTACATCACAAAAAGTTAAGGTTAGTATTTTCAGGCCCTTGTTCAATATCTCTTGTTTTCAGATATATAGTTAGATATAAGTGTTTTATCTACTATGTGTATGTGTGTGAGTGTGTGAACATACTTTATGTGTATTGCCATTGCGTGGTGTCAGCTTGTCTAATGTTTGTGTGTGGGAACAAAGAGCATGTTGCCATGTGTTTGATGAGTGAAGAGGTTTAACCATCTCAGCAAAGTATTTGAACTTGCTGCCAAGTTTAAGTGCTGCTGTAAGGTTGAAACATCCCCTTTACACAATCACATTAATCTACAGATTATTTCAATATCTGTCACCAACTGTCCAATTGGACAACCAGCCATGAATGGTGGGCAGATCTTTTCACGATACAAGGGCTCGTTTGTGAGACTCAGGAGTGCATATTCAGTGATCAGCGATAATCAATAGGTACAACTAGAGAGTAACTTTCACCTGACTCCAAATTTACAGTAAGGCTTCATGTGAACTCTTTCATTCAAAACTCACTCACAACCACCTCTAACAAACTCAGTTTCATCTCCAACGTGCTGTAAACCTCCTCTTAGCTGATGTTATGGCTGTCTTGTAAAGTAACTTGCACTTCCTCTTTGTTGCAAGGTCTTTATTTACCCCTCTTTTATGATCCACTGACAACCCATACATACTTTGCTGCCTTCCCAAGCCAGCTGCCACTCCTTAGCAGGTGAGTCTTGGCTGAGGTATCAGACGAGAACACAGTCGTTAACAAGGTGTATGCTGAGACCAGTCGCACCAGTATCTTAGCAGGTATTGCTGACCGGTGTGTTTTATGTTTTGCCTGAGGGCAGCTCACAATAAAATCCAGCTGATCTGCAGATCTCACGTTTTGCACTGTGTCACAGTGTGGGGTTTCAAGCTCAAGTGATGAGGACAATGGGCAGGGGATACTTGCATATCTGCTCATTGTATTGGTGTTGTATTGATGTGACAGTATCCTTTGGGTGTCACATACAGCTCACTGGTTCATCCATATTCCTCATTCATCTTACGGATTGTTTTGTTCGTTCGTGTACAATACAACAGTTCATATGGCATCTCTCCACCCCAGCCCTTTGTTGACAGAGTAAATGTACTATTCTGAGGCTATCGTATAGCCAGTCAGTTCACATGACCATAGTCTGCGACATGGTGCCCTCCACGCGTTGACCAGATCCTTTCAAAACAAGCTTTTAAATCATTCCACATACAGTTTCTCATGCTGGAATAGTTAGTCAATTAAGTTTAAGGCAAAAGTTGCATCACACACAGGATGATTTGCACTCCATTGGAGTCCCCTTGATTCCTGAGTTATGGTCCATGAGGATCATATGGTTCAGGGCCAAGTTTGGGCATGTAGTGGAGAAACTCCAGATGCCATGTCCCTTATCCAGTCTTCACCGGGCTTGTATCAGTCCTTATGGGACCTCTACAATTGTGTGGCATTCTGTTTTGCTTCCTCTCCTGGAGTCACACCACTGGCATACAGAGAGCAAGGGAAGGACTAGCTGCTGTCTTCTAAGATAGTATATTGTGGCTTAAACTGTATTTCATAATAGCCTGTTACCCTATTGAGTGAGTTTGAAGTTCCTAAAGCAAAGATGTAAATATGAATGATTATAGTGATGAATTCTGGTGAAGGATTATATGGTCAATTTATAAACAATCCTTAGTAACGTATTGTAGTGTTATTTCCCATTTCATGCAAATAGGATTATTGCATCACAGCAAATTAAATAGCCATTAGTCATAACTGACAGACAATATTGATACAGTAAATCTTTATCACATAACTGTCATTCTACTGTGTCTAGCTTTGTTGGGCAAGGCTGGTCAATGGGTTTTACCAAACATGCCATAAAAGGGATTGCATTTGCACCCTTTCTCATATGTCAACATGAGAAATATGTCTCATAATCAATTATACATATATCATTCCATAAAACCTTTTCACAGCAAGCAGAGTGAAAATTTGATAGGTCAGACTTGTTGTGCAACATTGTCCTTGAGAGTCAAGTAAATTTGGATACTCCTTGAAGAAGCCTTTTCTATACTCTTCCTGCAGCTTTGAAACTCCCTTTTTGCACATTCCTCTGTGCAGGACTAAGTAGGGGGATAAAGGTGAACAATAAACAATACACTATTAATAACCAGAGTTTAATAAAAACATTGGCCTGGCTCAACTACCTTCCTCTGCCCCCGCACTTCAGTGAGACAATAGACAAATCTTCCACTCAAACTCGAAGCGTTCTCAAGATGTTCCCACAACTAAACTTGACAATTTGTTCTGAGGATGTGCGTACTGTGTCTTAGTGGATGTGGTTAGCTTCTTCTCCATCCCACGCCCCCCAACCCAGTTTTTGACTGTAAAAGCCCCCGCTCTCTCCACCAGGAGCAACACTTCACCCACACAGTTACAGTATAAGCATCACATGCTGAATACCTGTCACAATGACTGAAGTGTGGAGCAAATGAAACCCATGGTAAATAAAAGATTACAGTGTAGTATGGAAAAATAAAACCCTGACTTTACTGAAAGAATAGGCATACTATACATAATAGTTGTAGCTATTTTCTATCATGCATTCGACAATTTCTCATGAACACTCTCTGACTTATCATTCGGATACTAGTGAAGTTGTGGATGATGGTGGTGGGGGTTACACCTTTGTCAGCAGACCTTCTGTATATTCAGAATGCTTGCCATAAAATCCACCAGATTATGCACAGGACACTCAATGTAACCAACATTTTCACTTCAGTTCATAAAAACTACTAGAGGTGCTGCAAGTAAGGACCTTAAGCGAATGTAAGCTTTGGATGCATCAAAAGGATGACGATGATGATAATAATGATAACGTGATGTGTTTCCGACAGCATAAAATTATGATGTCGATGATGATGATGAGAGGTAGAAGGTTTATGATCATAATATGAATACATAATCCATTACAGTTGATCGTGATTGGTGCATTAACATACCCAACTGATGCCTCGTATGGTCGGTGTTTCCAAAGAGAAACGATTCGGGAACACTCGGTAATTGTGACTCCGGAATAAATGCATCTTCTCCAGATCAAACAGAACAACTTTCCCGGTTAGTAGATTGGCGATCGTAACGCATGACGAAAACGGTACCTCCAAACATACTTAACAGTTCACAAATACCCACCGCTGAATCCACATTGCATACCTAAAGTGCGCGACGCAAAACAATGTTATATCAAATTCATTCTCCGTTCACATTACATCACATTGTCTGTGTCGTTCATAATTGAGGGTCTCTTTTTGCTTTATCTGAACCTATCCACCCGGCACGACGTTACTACTGGTTCTGAGAACACGCCAACTCACACAATCTGCGCTCATCCCTCAGCACAGGCGCACATTGTTAACTTGCTTTCGCTCTAACTGTGGTTGGACAAGTCGTTTCGGAGTCATTAAAACGCGGCAGATTCTTCTGAACTTTGGATGCTCTTATGAATTAATTACTGTACGCCATATTAATCACGCTTTTTTCAGTGAGCAGTGTGTCCCACACTTGGCAATTGTTATAGGCTCTTTTCATCTTGTTCAAACTATAAAATATTGTTCCCTTCCAGCCCTTGGAGTTTCACCTGAACTAGATTAGATTGAAAATATTCAAGGTTAAATTCATATAAAGATGCATCATGTTCCAGGCCAACTCATTAAGTACATTGTGGTCCTGTCTAACAGCATGTTGGCTGAACTGAGGGAGAGAGAGAAAGAGAGAAGTAATTTAAAAAGTACAAGAGACAGTCTGTTTGCTTGTGTGCCATCATCTGCATCAACACTTATCAGGTTTTCCAGCTGTCTGGCTTGCCCTGCAGTGCAGACAGATGGACAAGGTGATAAACTGAACGGCTTCAAGGACAGGCAGTCAAGGCATGAGGTGGGCAGGCAACAAACCCTTTACCAAGAACTACTGTCAATTCCTCAGACACACATAACTACAATGTTCAGAACCTCATTTCTGTCTCTGTTCAAACAAGCATACTGTCATACAGTGACCGTGAAAAGGTGAGAGGCGTCCTGATGCAGCATGTTACTTCGCTGATAGGGTGTTTTGTCCAGAGGTCGTATAATACTGTTCTCATGTATGTGTGTAGCAAAGAAAGAGGGACTTGATTTAAAATCCGATAACTCACTTCCCCCTCAGCTGGTGTGATCCGTCTAGTGGGTGACAGGATGGATTTGATGAGGCTATCCATGGAGAACACGGATGCAGATGTACCTGTAGAAACCATAGTGACAAAGAGAATGATGGACAGAGAGAGACAGAGAGAAAAAGAGAGATAGAGAAAGAGGGAAAGACAGAAAGAGAGAGAAAAAGAGAAAGAGAGAAAGAGTGAGATGGTAGGGGCACCAGTCATGTTTAGATGTCATACTCTAACCCAGAGGGTAGATTAGCAACAGCCGTTAAAGTTCAGCTGTGGGGCAAAGAGATGTAAATCAGTGGGCTGTCAGACAGGACCATTGACTTGGTCTCCCACCTCCAGCAGTGATGTGGTCATCTGTGACCAGGGGGATGGACATGTTACGGCACGTTTGTTTTCGCCTGAGCCATTGTTCCAGCCCAGCGGTGCCCTTCCTGAACTGACCCCCACTGATCCTATCTCCCAGCCTCGGTCCTTCCACCCCTCATTTCTCTGGGTCCAGCACACTGTTCCTTACTTACATTAAGACAAAGGCCAAGGACAATGACAACAAACTCCACCTACCCCCTAGTAAGAACACAGAGAGAATCTGAAGTTGTCCCTCGAGTCTTCCTGATCTAAACTCACACCTATCCCTACCTTGTTGTTTTTAAATCATCTCTCTTCTAACTACCCGGCTCTTTTGTCTCCACAAAGTGAGGAACAGAGGTCACACTAGACTGTGCCGGCCACCCAGTAAAGTAAACAGCTGAACTTAAAATAGCATCTTCCAGTCAACCTTGTCATCAGCATCCTAAAACCTTTCAATAATGATGAAATTAGCCACCCAACAGCTGAACACAAGCACGAAAACAACTTCTTACCATATCGACACCCTTCCGGTTTCAAATGATGTTTTGTCTTTCTATGCCTACTCATGGTACTAAAATACACATGCTAATACTACTACTACTAATAATAATAATTAAAAAAGGAATAAACAAAATGTAGAAAGTCCCTTAGAAAGCAGTCGGACAGACTATGCTTGTTGTGTCTGCACTCTAGATTCTCTTTCTCTCTCTTGCTCTCTCTCTCTCCGCCTTCCAGGGGCTCCATGATACCAGTTAAAGAATGCTCACTATGAAGGAATCCAGTTTCCCTTTTTCTGACCTCCTGAAGGAATGTAAACATAACATTTAGTTTGATAACGAAAAGCACATAGCTGGGCTATCTCTAATATGATTGCTATTGTGTATGTTAATTCTGTTGCTGAAAGACACAAACAGGTTAAACCTCACTGACAAGACTTGAAGATGCTCAGTGTCTTGATAAGACGGCTACATCAGCTCCATAGTTCCTCAAACTGTTCCACAAAAGCAGGGTAGCAAAATGACAATCATACTTCAAATAAGCATAGTTATCAATTAAATACTCAGTCCTAGTTAAATGGATGTCCCTTTCCCCCAGAATAAACATATATTATCATGGTGGGTGATCTCTCTATTCTTAACCTTTGATTATTTTGAGAGTAGAAAGGCTTCCATCTAGTGGTCATGCTGAACAGTACACACATCAGGTACCATAACGTGATTGGATGGACGTGATGGACACTGCATGTGGGAAGTTTTCAGTTTGATAGTCTATTGTGTGTAGATTAGTAAATCATTTAGTTTATTGATATTTTAGGAGTTTGTCATCATCATTGGGCAGCATGTGTGTGCGGGTGTGTGTGTGTGTGTGTGTGCAGGTGTGTGTGTGTGTGTGTTTGGCTCCTTTGGGAAAGGGAGTGGGATTTCCTGCAACACGTCTACGCCCATTTGGAATGTGCCCTTTGCCAGTTGCCTCTGCCAACAGATCACACATAAACACATCATGAAACATAAACAAGCTGCTCAACAGATACTTGGGACCTTTCCCCTGTCTATGGACCATAACATCTACAGTCACATCACTGTTACACTACTTGTTCTGTTAGGGCTTTTCCCCCCCCATAATGCTGTTATAAACTTCTGCTGGTCTTGCAACAAAATGTTCTGATATAGTCCCTCTTCCTGAAGGTGTGCACATGCAGTACTGTGTGCTACCTCTTTCACCAGCCTCCCTCTCGCCCTTTCCTTCCTACTGTCATGGCCAGCAAGGGGCAAGAGACTGGCAATGTATTAATGCACCTGACCTTGTGGCCTTAGAGGATGGGAGGACTGCTCATGTTGAGTGACAGATACATATGTACAGAATTGTCCATGGAGAGCTAGACAATAACATTTTTCAGAATATAGATCTCTTTTTGATTTCTTTCTTTCTCGCTTTCTCTTTTTCAATCCCACTCTCTTTCTCTCTCTGAAATGCACAAACATACTTATGTATACATATGGCACTCACATATTGCTAACAACAATATCCTGAAAATCTAAAGTGGTATTCTTTACATCAAACGTGTCATCTTTCCAGGTGATCATTCATATAACAGGATAGGTCGTAAGTTCATCATGTTCCCTTTTTCTCATGACTCATATGTGTTATAAATATTCTCCTACCTGGTGGGTCCTCTGCCATCGTTCAGCGTTGATGTTTATAGATCCTCTGAGCTGCCCCTATATACCTCTAGATTCTCTGGGTATCACCAATGCCAGTTTATCAAATTGGTCTCTGTCTGAGCTCTGTGCAAGTATTTTTTTTACAAGGGCTTCCTGTATTTCTCTGATTGGCTATGGAAATTGTGCCTTAAGGGGTGTGTTGAGAGCAGTGAGAGGGGGCAGAGAATGTGGCAGCTGACCTAGAAGTGAGAGATGGTCTGCTGGATACTGTCACAGGTCTACCGAACACATGGTCTTTGTACAATTAATACTCAAGGGTTGAAGAGGGAAAGGAAGCTATTTAAATACTAACGGCTTTGTTGAGTCAAACTTTCAGTACTGAAGAAAAGGATGTGGTTTGTACTGACATATACCACACAGGAAAGTTGTGTGAAACAAAAACATAATAGGATAATGTTTGGAAACACAAACAATTCGCCTAAATGACAAGACAACAGCCAACAGAACTGTGATCTAAACGTGATCATGGAGCATGGAATCATGTGGTTCTTCTTGTAGCCCGCAGTTGTAATTGTTTCCATTGGTGGCGTTGCTCCCTTCACTTGGGGCTTTCCTCAGAGCAAAGATGTTTTGTAAACAGCGATCGTTAACTGCATTTGCTAGTCCTAATATACATCATGATTGGCTGTCAAAACGAGTTTATATCAACCTAGTGTATGTTTAACAACATTTAATCTTCCAAAACCACCTAAATATAACCTGTGTTGACTGGAAACAGACGATAAAATAACAAACGTTTGATATCGTTTGATGAAACAATATCTTGGTTCATCCTGTGTTGACGACACAGATATTTTGTTGCTACTGTACGTCGGGTCGGTTTATTGAAATGCAATCATTAGTGCAAAAAGGGATTAGTGAAGGGAAGTGTAGCTAGAGATATTGTTACACGAATAACCGAGAAATTACCGATTATTATTGGACCTACTGAATTGTTCTAGATGAGCGTCTTTTGAAAGTAGTCTACTGAACAAAAAATGACATAATCACCAGCTGATGTGGTAATCTGTTGGTGGGTCAAAACCATTTTCTATTTGATTCTCGAAGGCTATTTTGAATCGGTGATTTAACGCTAATGGCGAACATAAGAACGTACATCAGTATAGGATATGCTACCTTAGGTATGCTGGTTGGCTTTTCGGCGTTCCTTGTTTGGAACATTGCATACAAACAACCATGGACGGCGGCTATGGGCGGCTTGTCAGGTAGGTTCAAGCTGGAACAAGTTTAGTCCACACCACACCTTGATTACATTGCTGTTGACATAATGTCGATTGTAATATTCTCAAATTTGTTCGTTTCAAGTGCAACCTTTGTTGGTTATACAATGTAAAATAGGTTTTGTGTGGATGAAAAGGCTTATAGGCATCACACGAGCAGATAATCATTAGTTCACTCCGGCAAACCTCATGTCGAATATACTGAATTAATACTGTACAGCAATGCTATTCTTCCAAATAATCCTTGTCTTCCCATCTTCATCTTAATGACTTGGTTTAGACATGACTTAAACATGGGCTATCTGGATACGCCCCAGTAGCCTAGCCTCTCTGGGGGTTAGGAGCTGGGATATGATGGATACTATCTATTTATGTATGTCCTCTAACAGGAGTTCTGGCGTTCTGGGCCCTGGTCACTCACATCATGTACCTGCAAGACTACTGGCGCACCTGGCTGAAGGGACTCAAGTTCTTCATCATTGTCGGTGTTCTGTTCTTTGTTTTAGCTGTGGTGGGCTTTGCCGCCTTCCTGACCCTAGCCATCACACAGAAGCAATGTAAGTCCCTCTCTAGCTTAGACTATTAAAACATCTACACACACTTTGTCTCTACGGAACGAGGATTCCCCCTATACAGATTTGTCTGACTGAGTCCAAATGTTTCTTCCTGTCCTGCAGCTCTGACTGACCCACGGAGCCTCTATCTGACATGTGCCTGTAGCTTCCTTACCCTCAAGTGGTCCTTTCTCCTGGCCCTGTACTCACATCGGTACCGGCAGGAGTTTGCTGACATCAGCATCCTCAGTGACTTTTGATCCTAACCACACAGCCATCCGACTGGGACAGACTGTTTGGTGTTTGGCTGTCTAACAGCAGTGAGTTCTGTGATCTGGTCAAGCAAGGGTTGTAAGAATCCAGTCAAAGACAAACAAGGAAGAAATATAGAAGATTACAAGCTGATGTGACTGGATGCAAAATCATTGTACCTTTTATCCCACCTCGTTGCACGCTCTGGATAAGCCCTATTTTATATCAACAAATATTCCCATATGTAGCCTACTTAACACAATACTTGATTTATTAGTGTCAGGAGGCATTAACAATTGTACAACTGCTGGTTAACTTGGCATCAATGACATGACTAGAGGCTTATGTCTCTAAGACTTACAAGCCTATTTGTGGAGTGGCTTAGCAGGATACAGATTGGGCTGCAGAGGCTACAAGAGGTTCTGTCTCTTTTGGGTAGCTTCAACTGTTCAAAATGACAAAAAGTGTTATTTTATCTCAAATGTTGTTTTTAATGTATTGCTTCATTTAGAGAGGATCATTTAGGAGCAAATGTTACAGCTTGGAAGGTGAAGAGATGCTCTTGTGATCTCCCTGTTGTTCTTTATTTTGCCACTAGAGGGAAGTACACTTTCTCAGCCACCCTTACTTTTTCATGTTATTGTTTTTATTTCCAAGATAACTATTTTACCGTCTGGTTGTGGTAAATGATTGCACTTTAAACAATGCTATTGCTAAACAAATTTGCACTCTCAAAGCTGGCATTCTGATGTTTATTACCATATTAAAATAGAATATGTTGGAAGTGAAAGTTTTATGAATGTACTGGAAGAGATTTGAATGTTAAAGGCTTGTTTCTGTCACTTGATGTTTCCCATCTTTAGATTACAATTTTGAATGCTTGTTTATATATTTGCACTCTTATAATATCAAATTGATGTGTGTTGTATGTCAACAGTAGCCATATTTTAAGCTTTATGTTTTTAGGATTTTACACCAGAACTTCACTATTGAAATGACCAATAATAAAGTGTAATATAACATGTATTACGTTGAGAGGTGTGTGTTTTTTTGAGCTATGTAGTCCCAAACTGTGAACAATTAAATTTGACCTGACATCATTTTGAATGCCCTCCTTTCTTTTTTTATTAAAGTAGATCTAACATTTACAAAGTAAATCTGAGCAGTTTCCCTCCCAGATAAGTATATAGTGTGCCTGCCATGACTCCTCCCCTTTGAGATGGGTGGTCAGGTGAGGGCGTACAGTAGCACCAGTATAAGATCCAACATCCACCCCCCAGGTTTACTTGAGGATAACTATCACATCAGCAATCAATGCCATCACGCAATTCGCTCCAACTCTAAGGTACGCAGCAATACACATAAATATAGCCCTGCTAGTGTGCAAGATTGTGAAGATATTTATGGAGTATTTTAAGCGTTCCTTATGACAGATGTCTTTTAAATGACTGTGTTGTATTTTTATATTACTTTGGTCTCCAAATGTGCTTTTTGCTGGGTATTTTAATTTGAGTAACTGACAATAGTATAGGATTTTACTGCTTTTGCATGATTCTCAAGCTCCCTGCTACCAGGTCATAGCTAGACAGACTGGAAGGTGTAAATGGTTATCTGCTCATGAGCAATGGGTCTGGGCCTGCCAACTGCACCAAGGTCAGATTAGAAACCTAGAGGCAATACAAGAAAGTTATCTATCTTTATTCTGCTGTAAGGCCACAATTGATCACCAAGGGTGTGCGGATGGAATGTTTGTGTAAAGATCATTGGTGAATTACAAAAGTGTTATGAAGCTACTGTATTTACTCTTCTCCACCCAGCGTCAGTAGCATTTCTTCCCCCGTGGAATAATATGTGCACTGTGGTTCTCTCATTCACCATTCATGGATATGAGTGTTACCTAGCTTTCCCCTGATAGGCTGCAGCCATGCACAAGGACCGCCCCCGCTACGTTATCAGCAGACCTGCCTACACTCTCCCAGACCTCGATGAAGAGTTTGAGAAGAAGATACGAACCTTCCCTATAAAGGACAAAGTTTGGAAACTCTTCAGGTACTGGATCTCCATCCTGACCATGAAGGACCTCTCGCTCCTCCTTAGGCAGTGAACATCAAACTTTCTGTTTGACACCATACCTTCTTCTGAAGCTCTGTGCACAGTACTACTGAATGGAAAGGGGATCAGTTATGGAACATCAAAGACTGTTTTAACCAGATCTGGAACTTGCTGTGTGCTAGGTGCTCTGGGTCTCGACTCAAGGCTTTGCTGTACAGACACCTGCCTGTGCTGAGCTGGCTGCCCAAATACAAAGTGAAGCAGAACCTGCTGTGTGATGTCATCAGTGGGGTCAGCGCGGGCACCATCCAGGTCCCCCAGGGTCTGGCTCTCTTTCTTCTTCTCTCACCAATATTGCATTGAGCTGCATAACTGGTTGTATGTTGAACATGATTCTCACAGAAATCAATAGAGATGGTTTCTCTGATGTCTTGGTATTGTTAAAATGCCGACTCATATTTTTTTTCTCTATACAGGCATGGCGTTTGCCCTGCTGGCCAGCCTGCCTCCTGTCAACGGCCTCTACTCCTCCTTCTTCCCCCTCATTCCTTATTTCTTTATGGGAACCGCTCATCAAATGGTCCCAGGTAAATCCTGGACAACTTAAGTTAGACATTGTCTTCTTCTGTCAGACAGGCGTAATGTGTCTTCTCTGCTCTCTGCGTCCACATTCCTCAGGTACCTTTGCTGTGCTGAGCATCATGGTAGGCATGGTGTGCTTGAGGCTGGCGCCAGAGTCTGACTTTAGCCATTTCAACTCCACTATCAATGCCACTGTGGTGGACGAGGAGCAGATGAACCAGGTTCGACTCGGCATCTCTGGGACCTTGGCCTGCCTCACAGCTGTAATACAGGTACCCAGAGGCTCAGCCTGTCATTGTCTTTACTACTTCTAGTTTGCTGTCACAGCTTATAAGGAACAGTTTATCCATGTTCATGTTCATGTCATGTTCACCAATCCTATGGGAGCAGATGGGCCTGGGCTTGATGCAGTTTGGCTTTGTGGCCATCTACCTGTCGGAGTCCTTTGTCAGAGGCTTCATGACTGCTGCAGGACTTCAGATTCTAATCTCTGTCCTCAAGTACATCTTTGATATCAGTGTGCCACCCTACAGTGGACCGCTGGCAACCATTTATGTAAGTGGGAGGATTGGTGTATATTATGAATACTACACCTCAGTGTAGACTGGTATGGGACTGGGATACACTGAATATAGACTGGTATTTGACAATGACTGAATGCATAAACCACATTTTTCTACAATGATCTGTTTGCGTCCCAGACTCTAGTGGACATCATCTGTGGACTTCCCCAGACCAATGTTGCCTCGCTCGTCTTTGCCTTGGTCAGCTGTGTGGTTCTCATAGTGGTGAAGGAGCTGGGGGCACGTTACCGCCACAAGCTTCCCTTCCCCATCCCTATGGAGATCATCATAGTGAGTGACGCCCACATGAGACTTGATAAGTTGAGAAATGAGTTGACAGAACTCTTGCTAAACAACCTACTGGAAAGGAAACACATGAGAAATACACATACATGATGTTCCTTTGTTCAAAGGTGGTGGGTGCCACAGCTATCTCTGGACCCCTGCATCTACCTGAGATATATCACATGGATATAGTTGGAGAAATACCACTAGGGTAAGTGCTACCAAACACTAATAATAGTTCAGCGATGCCATCTAAACACTAAACAAAGAAATGCTCTCCGGATCCTCTAGGTTCCCCGCCCCGATCCTTCCCACAGTGAGTCAGTGGGAGGACATGCTTAGCACAGCCTTCTCCCTGGCCATTGTGGGCTACGTCATCAACTTAGCCATGGGCAGGACACTGGGAGCCAAGCATGGCTATGATGTGGATCCCAACCAGGTACTCACATGCAAGCACAAGTCAGGACATGAAACCCATCTGGAGAGCCCTTTCCACAAGCTTTCTGAAACTCGTGGAATAGCAGCACAGGAATCCCAGTGACATGAACAAGTGTGTGTCTCCATGCAGGAGATGCTGGCCCTGGGCTGCAGTAACTTCCTGGGGTCCTTCTTCAAGATCCACGTCATCTGCTGTGCCCTGTCCGTCACCTTGGCAGTGGACAGTGCTGGAGGGACATCACAGGTCAGTTCACGTTCAGGGGGGCTGGATGATTTGCTGGTATATAGGACAAAGCAATGTTTCTATATGATAGGTTTACTTCTTGTCTCTGTATGTCACTAATCCACTGGCTGTTTAACCGGCTTCTCCAGTTTGCCAGTTTATGTGTGATGCTGGTGGTCATGGTCACCATGCTAGCCTTGGGGGCCTTCCTGAAACCTCTCCCAAAGGTATTCTCAAACAACATTGTACTTCATATTTGATTCATCATTGCTGAGCTCATCTTAGTGAGTGTGTCTATGTCTAATCCCAGTCGGTTCTTGGAGCCCTGATAGCAGTCAACCTAAAAAACACTCTGCTGCAACTGTCTGACCCATATTTCCTGTGGAAGAAGAGCAAGCTGGACTGTGTAAGTGAAAGCAAACCCAATAAAAAAGTAAGATCTTGCTGTCATTTTTTGTCCTGTACATCTCATCCTCTCTCTTATCCAGTGTGTGTGGGTGGTGTCGTTCCTTGCCACTTTCTTCTTGAGCTTGCCTTACGGAGTTGCCATTGGAGTAAGCTTCTCAATCCTTGTGGTAATTTTCCAGACACAGTTGTAAGTGTTTTTGGTTTGAAACAGTATCACAGATTGGAAATGTTATATGTGACTAATCAATCATAGAAAGAAAAATCATAACATCCAGTAGTAGAACAGTGAATGAAACGTGTCCACTTGGGTTGTGTTCCTCCCAGTCGTAACGGTTCAGAGGTGGCTCAGGTCACAGAGACAGACATCTACCGAAACCCCAAGGTCTACAGCAAGGTACTGCACACCCCACACTTGACACTCTGTACTTACACTACACATCCCACACTGAAGACTCTATACTTACAGTACTGTGTGTAGTTCTGGTGGTTTGAGATATGTTTTTTGTCTGTTTTGTATTGCTATTCCACAGTTACAGTCTGTAAAGGGAGTGAAAATAGTAAGCTACTGCTCTCCTCTCTACTTTGCCAATGTGGAAATATTTCGAAGGAAGGTCATTAAAAAGGTATGGTATGTCCCGCAGGTCGAGGCCAGTCATGTTTAGAATGATGCTTCCACATCCAAGGTTTTAAATAATTCAAGTATGTATGGCTGTTTGTGTAAAGACTGGGCTGGACCCAGGCAAGCTTCTCCTGGCTCGGAGGAAGTTCCTGAAGGAGCAACAGAAGAAGATACAGCAACAAGCTAAACAGGAGCAGGCTGAGGAGACCAGGAGTAGGAAGCTCAGCTCTCTGGTCACCATGAAGTCTCAGGTGAGAGGTCAGGGTCAAGGCTGTTTTATTGTCAAGAGAATTATGGTCATTGGATTTTGATATGCAGTGTAAATGTGTAAACTTTTACACTGGGGCGCTCCAGACCATTTCACAGTTGGAGCTGCAGAATGACTTTGACATGGCCGGTGACAGCAGCGCCAACAAGCCTGACCCGCCCACATGCTATGTCAACTTCCACTGCAGTGACATTGAGCAGGAGGAGCAGAAACCTAACCCTGACCAGGCCCACCCCTCCCCTGCCACCCTGGAGCCCCAGCCTCAACCCTTCCACACCCTCATCTTGGACCTGGCAGGGGTCTGCTTCATTGATCTGATGGGTATCAAAGTCCTCACCAAGGTCAGGTCCTGGTTGGTCTCAAGACATAGAAAGATTAGGAGAAGTGACATATCACATTTATCAGGTCTACACGGTACATAGGCATTGTGTCAGTTGAACTTGAAAGTTGAAGTTGAAACAAAGTTAGCTTTGTCCGTGTGAAATTGTGAAATACACAGGTAAACTTATATTGACAAACTTTAGGATTTGTAATGTTTTCTCCACAGATGAGTTCAAGCTATAAGATGCTGGGGATCAGTCTCTACCTGGCTAATGTTCAAGGTAAGCTCTGCTCTGACGCACAGTAGCAGCTACTCCATCAAACAGATGACCTGATGCAGCACTGAAAAAGCAGTTGTCTGGGAAACAGGATAGCAGTAATATCGAGTCATATTTTTTACTGGAAATGACAAATCCAAGACGACAGAGTTTTGACTCGTTGGTCAGTTAATGATCAACCTATTCCTGGACGAGAGGACACACGGTTGATAAACTGTTGATTCATCAAATGAAAAGAGAAGGTTGGCATTTATTTGAATGTGATAAGACAAACTATTCACTGTTGTACTTTTTTTGTTCTCATGAGTCAAACCCAGCATCACAAAGGGTTTTCAAGGTCATGGACTTCTGCTCTGTGGTTTAACCCCCCCCCCCCCCCCCCCCCCGTATCTGTTACTTGCGTTGTTTGCAGCCCAGGTGTATGAAGAACTGGTAGGGGGAGGGGTGTTTGAAGAGGGCAGTATCGCTCACAGTCACCTCTTCATCTCCGTCCATGACGCCGTCCTCTTCGCTCAGGAAAGGTGGACAGGCTCAGGAGCCTCGACCAAGGTATGTCCCGCTAGGTTTCTTATCTGTGTTGCTGGTTGATACCCCCCTTTCCCTCCTTCTCTGTTTACTTCCTTTCTCTCCAGCCCTCACCATCTTATCTGGAAGTAAACAGAAAACTCACACAACTCAGGCATGAATCAAGTGTTCTTCTCTATGCACTTACCAGGCAGAACAGGAGAGGAGGGAACTTGCCCTTGACATTCATGAGGAGGACATGGATCTGGAACAGGTATGGAGGTCATGGGAATACACTAGATGTTCTGTACAATATTTCATCTGGACATACTACATAATGCAAATTAAAGGTGACTTCTCTTACACTACCTTTTTATCACCACAAAGCCTAAAATGTTTCTAAAATGTTATTTTGTCCTCAACAGGAGATGTTTTGACTGCATGAAGTTTTAGTGGAAGAAATGAACAAATTAACTCATTACATTGATTACACATTGATAATGTGTAATAAAAAATAAAATTAATATTGTATCAATATTGTGACCTGACAACTATTCCTAATATCAAAAGCAGTTGATACTGAATAAATCACGGATCACAAAGACTTATCTCGCACTGAACACTTTTACAAGAATTTGAAGTAGCAGTTTGTCTAGTTGTGTTGTTTAAATCAGCTAAGATGTAGCCTTGACGTCACAACGCTAATCCAACTGTCAATAAGAGAAGTAGGTCAAGCTTTTACACACTGACGGTCAGACAGGTAGTGTTCTTTGTCTGTTCTGTGATTTAATGTTAGCTTATATATAGCTTTTCTGTTGTTGGATGGGAACCAATGTTGTTGTTTCATGCAGTAGGATCATGGATAGAATAAGAGTAGGGTGTTGGGGATTTTGAAGGTTTATGTTGACCATAGACAGCTTACTGGCGACAAGCAGATTTGTAAAAAGTTGTATTGTGTTATTGATATACAATACAGTATATTGTACTGTAATTCTTAATTTCAGTGTGGAGATAAAAACACTGCAAAGCTCACTTTACCTCACTTTACAGTCAGTCTGAGCCATGCGAGGCAACTTATTAGAAGCCTAACTGCACTATTTTGATTTGATTAGAGTAGTTAGACATCTTGGGCATCTGTATTGCAGTTGACTTTTCAATCTGTCTGTTTTAAAGTAAACTACTCTAACAGTGTATTATTACAACTACCACCATGTCAACACTACAAATAGGCTGATGGATTCTGGCTCCCTCTGGTGTAATAGAATGTGAACTACAGGTTGAGCCTCCAGAACAAGCCTCACCATGGTAGGGAACTGTGGATTTATGGTATTTGTCTTGCTGAACACAGCGATTGTCTAAATCTCAACCGTGTATCAACGGGATTGTTTGCACTTTGGAGTTGGACTGACATGAATGTGACAGCAGGTATGACACACCACACCAGTGACACACTGTGAAATGTTGTCCTGCTAAATAATTCATCTAGCTCCTCAACAATAAAACGTTTCTGTTTTTCTCAGAAGTACTTGCTTCCTTCAGTCTGTTGGTCTATATGGGTAAGTACAGCTCTGAAGGTTACATCAGTTGACACGTTCTGCTGACCTTAACACTCTCTTCAGGGCCTTGCAGTGCTGCCTGGTGCTGCTCCCATACCAGGCAGTGTTGTTCCCTGTCAGGATGCTCTCCATGGTGCTGGCATACAGACTGCAGAGTATCTGGGGAGACTCTCTCTCTGTGACTTCCTCACCACAGGGTCTGTGTTACAGGACCAGGTCCTTGGCATTCTGAACACCAGGGTGTTCTAAGTTGTCCACCCTCTCCAAGGGGTACCCACTGATATGTAGAGGGCTGTGGTTCCACCCCTGCTTCCTCCTGGGTTCTAATAGCAGGCCTTGGATTCACCAGTCCTCTCCAGAATGGTTACAGTGTTGGTTGTTGCTTCTCTGTGTGAAGCCCTCTGTCAACAGACAGAACACAGGCTGGTGTGCTATGTGACCAGTCAGACACAATCCCATCCTGATGTCCCCTCCTTCCACCCGGACCAAGTGGACCCTTTACTCTGCACACACATCATCTATGCCTCCCTGGACCTGGCTCCTGATGACCACATCCTGCCCTTCTCCGCCGAAGATCAGGCAGCCTGGAATTCGCTCAGCAGTCTCAAAGACAGGTGTGTAGCATGGTGTAGACCCTTACTCTAGGGTCTACAGTCAGGGTCTGTGTGTTTATTCATGAGTGTTGCTAAGAGTACTGTGACCATGCATGTGTGCTGTTGTTTGACTGACTCATGCTATGGCTATATGCACATCTGTTTTAAAATCTCTGCCTCCGAAAGTAATCCTGACCTGAAGATGCTACTAGCCATAGGCAGATGGACCTCCATTACCACAAGGTCAGTGTCCCCATCAGTACAACAAAGTACAGACCCTTCATCCAAGAATCCTCCTCAACACTGTGTTTTAGTGAGCCAGTGTCACACAGACAGTTTATTGCCTCCAGGATTTCCAAGTATGGAAGCAAAGTAAAACTACTAGAAAAGACAATATAAAAATATGTTTGAAAAGTTTTCTCTTCAACAGTGGCGTCTTGTAACTTCCCCATCACAGGCTTCTGGAGATAGCCTCAGACTTCCCCAGGCGAAAGACGTTTGTGCAGTCAGCGGTGCAGTGCCTGAGGCAGGAGGGCGCTGATGGTCTGGACCTGGTGTGGCTGCCTGGAGCCCAGAATAATGACACTCTCCTCACTCTGTTTCTCAAGGCAAGACATTCCATGCACGTTGTCACTTGATGTCACTTGTGATGTATGTTTTCTGTTTTGTAACAGCCTTATTTTTTACATCTGGGTCTGTTCTCGTTTGTGTGCGTGTGTGTGAGTGGGTGTAGGAGTTGCAGGGGGCGTTCCAGGAGGAGGCTGGTGTGTCTGGTAGAGAGACCCTGCTCCTCTCCACAGCTGTGCCAGGGCTGGAGGACCCTGAGCTCCAGGGCTCTGATGCACGCTCCTTCTCCCAGTCAGCCCACTACACCACCACCACATTTTGACATCATTTTGTTTGTGCTACACAGTCTGGCACCCTTAGGCGGTGACCTCACCTTAAGGAAACGGGATGTCATAACTATACTTCATTGTATCCCTCAGATATGTGGACTTCATCTCCTTTCTGACCTATGACCTTCAGCGGCCACTGCAGGCAACACCAGATGTGGTCAGACCTTACAAAGTGCACTGCACCACCTCTATCCATTCCTTGTCTGTAGGATATTTGCCTTGGTTTTCACCCCTCATTTACAGATTCATATTTGCCACAACTTTCTCAGAACCATCTGGTGACATACTGGCTGTCACAGGGAATGGAGTCTCAGAAGCTGACCCTGGGATTCCATGTCTCAGCTCCGGGGCTGTGGACCCTGGAGCATGAGACCAGCTTACAGTGGAACTCAGAGAATCACACGCAGGTAAACACTTCATGTTGATAAAGTGATGACAAAATAGCATCTGTTTGTTGATGAAATAAGGGGTTTGGCTCCAGTAGGGCTGACGCTGCCTGCTGGGCGGTTCTGCGTTTGGACCTCCTGGCTCTTGTCTGCTCTTCTCCTCAGATGTGCCACTTTCTGAGGACCTCCCATGCTCATCCTGATGACCACATGCTCAGCTCTGAGAGACATGGAACCAGCCTGTGGGGAAAGGTACATGTCTACAAGCACATGCCTCAATCCTGTACTGTGCTGTGTCCGTCCATATGCTCAAGTCCCTCCCGTTGCCTCCTAGCTCTGGCAGCTGAGGAGAGTGGGTGTGCGGGCAGCCTCAGTGTGGTCCCTGGGCCTCGACGACCCTACTGGGACCCTGTGTGGCCGTGGCTCCTCCCCCTTCACCAGGCTGCTGAGGTCCTCTCTCAGACGGAGGAATCACCACACACCTCATCACCGCTCGCCACACCACTATCATCAGAGGCACCACCATCACCACGGTTCCTCTACCCGGGACCGTCACCTTGGCCACCGCCATTGTCACCGTCATCGCGTCCGCCATGACATGGTGTCACCTAGGCAACACACCACCTCGGTTTGAGTGCTCAGATCTGTTTGTGTACTCAGTGTTTGTTAATGAGCGTTCCTTCTTGCTTATGTGGAAAACAATTACGCGCACACTCGCACACACGCGCACACACGCACACACGCACACACACACACACACACACACACACACACACACACACACACACACACACATACACATACACATTTTCCTATAGCAGCCTCACGGCAGGTAGTGATAGCAGATAGATACTGTGTTCTCTGCGCATGAATAGATTTATGAGCCTATTAAGAAATCATCCTAAGGAATTCTGGCACACACCTGGTCCTCTGGTCCCCCTCTACTCTCCAGCAAATTGGCACCACAGGTAATTACAGGGCTCCTGCGGCCATCAGCTTTCATTTGGAGCAGTGGGAGAGCCCCTTTGCTTTTAATAGCTTCCTCTCTAGCCTGCTGACTTTTTCCCTGTGCATAAGCCCCAAAACAACCCTGTACCATTGAGATACTATGAGCCAGCCAGCGCTCAGGATCTGACACTTGGACACATCAAAGCTGGTGTAATATCCTGAAAAGCACCATTTGTGATGTATTGTCACTGTAGTTCTATTATGTTGTTTTTAGTTCTATCCAAATCTTGTGTTGCATGTTTGGTCAAAACTCTGCATGAGTAGTCTTTATTAGGTTCTTCATCTGTACTCTGTCTATATATTGAGCACCATTTCAACAATATCAGACATTGACCTTTCATTAGAACTTGTTGACACGTGCTGCACATAAATAAAGAAATTGCGTCAATAATTCCTGCTCAATGGGATATGAGCAGGTCTGGGTAGAGCATGAAAGCTATCTTAGAAATGTGTGGGAGTCATTGGAGTTTCTCAGAGCACCTCCTGTAATCCACTTCTCAATTTCAACTTACTGTTTGTTTGGCGTTCATCAACACACATCAATTTATCATGTGTACATGCGTTGGGAAGACTGTATAGAAGATCGATTAGGTTTTGTTAACAAGCCACGCTTACTGGCAGAGAGATCATAAATCTTCATTGTGCCGTATCAGCAAAATGGGTCGCCTTTGGACAGGGTTCATTAATAGACTCGCTGGGTGCAAATTTGACCACTCATATCTAATATTAATGAATGTTGTCTGTTGTCTCACCCCACAGGGCCAATGGCAATTAAAGGCCCCAAGAATTGAACGTTCCCGGGTGATTAATTGAGACATAACATGAGAAAGACTGCTTCTCGTAAGACGACGCTTAATTATCTAATGTCCAATTATGCCATTGGCCCAAGCTTGGTATAATTTGCTACTCAATCTCTTTTTGCCTGAGTAACAAAAAACGAGCCTACACTTTCAGTGTTGTGACAGTGTTTGTTGTAAAATACCGTTGATAAATGATCTGCTTGTAATAATCTTGTAAAGTGCAACTTTCTTGTATGTTTCTGAGGTAACATTGACTTTCATGCAGTGAATGTCATGTGATGGAAAACCATTACCTGTAAATTGATAACACAAAGCAGTTTGAAGATAAGAGTAACTGGATGTGTGGGTTCTCAGATAGACGTTAACACTGTTATCTTAGATGCTTTGGTTTTTTGGTCTGGGTCTTTTCAAATGTATATTGATGAACACAATTTGTTGCTGACATCAGACACAACGTGATCCTTCTGAACTGTAGATTCATGAGAACATCACACGGAACATCACATAGACTACTGATCTTTTTTTTTTTTACATTTCTAGGTAGAACATCAACAATGACTAAATGGAATGAGTGAGTGAGTGAGTGAAGGAAGGTGTCTGGGCATGTGCGGCAGATGAGTCCTGGACCCCAACGTGGAGAAGGGCCATCTTGATGCCCTGGTGATCCCTGCTCTCATCGTCCAATCAGCTCATTACAGAGTGACAGGTGTGTTGCTTGATCCTCATAAGATGCAGGATGGGTCTGATTAATACGGATGCAGCCTCCCTATAGGGCTTCTCAGCCTCGGCAGGGAAATTAGAGGAGACAATGTAAAGCAGCGCAATGTGGAGCATGTCTGGGGAGCTCATTATAAACCAGAGTACAAACAGGAAGCCACATGATGCTGCGCAACAACATGTCATCATGGGTGTTGTGCGTGTTATTACATGGCCTTAATCCAATCACTTGTGCACAATTACTTCATTAATGTTATAAATCATGCATGATAATGCTGAAGGCCTAGATGAATAGTAATGCAAAAAGGCATGCTGGAAATTGCAGAGTTCATTCAGTACGCTACACCAACTTTGGTTGGTGTAGTGCACATTCGTGCCATATCAGTGGAACACAATCAAACTTCAGTCCAGCCAGAGCAGGATTGTGCCAGTCACACCTGGCATGAGGGAGCCCAGTTTCTATCTCATTTAACAACCCACACAGGTGTCCACCAATACCCTCCACTCTGTCTGTTTACACCTCTCTCCTCGCTCCTCTCTCCTCGCTCACAACAGCTCAGTCATCAAGGGGGTTTAACTGTTGTTTAGGTTTAATTAAACTATGAGTGGATGAGGGAAATGAAAAGAACACCATGTTTTGATTAAAGAATGAGGAAACGGGTCATTGGAGGGAAGGATTCATTTTCATACAGTACACCAGAAAGAAACAAGAGAACACATGCGTGTTTGAAACACCATTAAGGTGCTGATGTTCCATGAACAGGTGCGCTTCTTCTGCCTAAGGCCTACTTGGTAGGCATACAAGGAAGAAAGAAATATTGATCTTAACACTGTCTGTCTCGTATATTCTCTTAGCCAAGGTGAGATCGCACAGCATCTGTGTCATAATACACAGACAGAACACGCACAGCGCGGCTAAATATCTCCCCGTTCACCCAGTGCCTGCAGTGAGGAACCATCTCCACTGGATGGCACTGTGGCTACATCTGTGATCTCAGCCAGAAGGTCCTTCTAATAAGTGATAAAAACTTTGAAGTTTCTGAAATTCCCCCAAAGGAAACCATTAGAGGGAAAGTTGCAAAAGCTGTGTGAAACAATAAAACCTGTGTGTCTATGAGGAGCAGATGTGGTGATTTGGTTTCCTCTGATTCCATATGTATTGAACGGGCAAAGAGTCATGCTGAGCCTCTGTAACCTGCCACCCATGAATGAAGATGCAAATGTGGGCCCAGGGAAGTTAGAGCTCTTAATGACTGGAAGCACCCCTCCAAGACTCGACGCTTCCAGCCTGGGCACATCAAGGACGCAGCCTGTCGGAGCATCCCCTCGGTACCCCTCACATCCAGGCCGTCTGCACCTCCATCCAGCCAACACTCCTGACTCCTTCTGCTGAGGCAGGCCCATGACAAGAGGCCCATGTGCTATCTTTAGAGACAGCCCTCTTTTGATAAGCCCTGGCTCCGCACGCTGTTAAATAACCATCGAAAACCATCAGGATAAAAGAAAGCCGTTCTACATGAGAATGGATGTGCCTGAAAAGCGTCACCCCGCTCATTCGTTGTGCTGGAGCTGCAAATGTCAATTTGGTGTCGGAGTATTTCTCTCTCCAGCCGTGACTTCTGCTATTTCTTCATCCCTTTGAATGGAAATGAAGGCGGGCCTCCCATTCAGAGGCCTGTACGCCATTCACAGGGACAGTGGAATGCCTCCGAATAGACCAGAGGAACAAAATAGCAGTCAAACGTGTGACCGGGCACCAGCTTGCTGAATAAGCAATGCTGCAGAGCGTTGAACAATCTTGTGGAAGAGCTTTGAAAAAAGACAATCTCCATTTCAAAAGTGTGTGTGCCGTGCTTGGTCGGGCCTGAACGTGGTGTTTGTATTACACAGCTCCTCATGATCCTGAAGGGGCAAGCCTGTACCGTGGTGGGGGAGCCTCTCCTGAGACAGACCGGCCCCATATGGGATGTTGTCTATGGAAGTCACTCAGGCATACAGAGTGCTGGCTCTGGGCTCCCCTGCTCACTGCCGTCCAGGTGAGCCCACAGCAGGTGAGCCTGTCATAGCCGTGGAAGCAAGGGATGAACAGCCACCTGGGGGAAGGAGTTCTGTGTTGTCACAGGGAGCTGTCAGTGTCCCAGTCAGTGCCCAGTGAGCTACCCAGCAGACAGGCAGGTCCCCTTTTCCTTTAAATCAACTTGAATGTTTTGAAAGTCAAATCAGAAAGTTCTGCACTAACTGGTGTACCAGGCAAGTTGACACACAGCAAAAGTTTAGAAAAGCTTAATGTAATGTTTTTTGGGCAGGACACAAACGATCCATGTGATATTCTAGGTTTAGTATTTGTGTACCTGAGAGGCTGTTGTCTGACTACATGTTTGTATTGACATTCTCAGGTACACGCCCTCTGCACACAGAGTAGAAGCCTTAACGGTTTGCATTCTAATTTATTTAGATGTTGATTTATAACCTAATTGCCTCTAATTGCTGCTTAGTACCACTTGTTAGTCCAAACTGTATAGCTCCTGAAGCACATTAGGCCAGGCTTTGTAATGAAGTAATTAGTTCAATTATAAGGAACAGGAATTATGAATGAGGGAAATGTGCATACAAAAATATAGAAATCACTCCAGAGCTGCTCGGACATTTTCAGTTTAGGTGTTGTGAAAGTCTTATTAATAAGTAACAATAACACAATGGTACACAAAGTCTTTATTTAAAATGACATTTCAGTTAATGTATTTGTAACTTTTCATGTTACAGAATTCTACGGTAGGCTGCTGCTGCTTGTGTTGGCACGCTGACGTTCAGAAAGCTTCCTTCAACCCTGTTGTTTCAGACACTGAAGGTCTAAACCCCAGACAAAATACACGGACATCCCAAAACACAATTTCCAATTCTCCATTAAAGTTCCTTTCTTTCTATTTGGACAGACACTGTGTTGCCAACTCTCTACCATCCCAGCCCAGTGTATTTCATTGTCTGTGAGCGTTGTCATTGTTATTAGCCTGTTGGATAGCCCGTGGAGGTACGGGCAGGCTCGGGAGAGCAGGCGCCAGCCTGGACAATTAGTTGTTCTTTAACGCCAGACGGGCACGCTGCCATCACTGGGAGGAGAAATGGAAAGTGGCATCACTGTCACAGTAGCACCAGGACAACCTTGGTCGCGACAGTCGTGTTCCAGTGCATCTGCCACACCACCCGTCTTCCAGCCACTGGCAGGACAAAGTTGTGCTTCACTCCAGCAGACACGGCATGCAGTACTGCTGCATTATCACAAAGCAAATTATCGTCATCGTTTCCCAAATGTGGTGCAGCGGCCATCTTGTTTAGTTACTTGGGCACTTGTGGTTCTTGCCAGATTGTGGTCCACTCCCACTTCTGAGAGGAGCGGGACCAAGGTTGTGATAGGTCATGTAGTATGCATGTTCGGTTTTTAACAGTTTCAAACTGGTTGATGAAAATGTTGGATGGATTTTAAACAAAGATGAGCAATAAAGACTATGTGCATTTGAGCACACTTTTTATTTGATTTGGTTGGCTCGTCAGCAGTAGCTTACCCTCAGTTCAGAAACTGGTGTCACCAGGGCCGACCTCTGACCTTTCCACTGGACGTTTCACGATCCATCTCCACAGCTTCCAGCTTCTCTGGTCCATAGTCTCTGGCTAGGCTGGCGATGGCGTCTCTGGGACGAGGACCTTCCTCTGCTACAGGACAGGCTGAGCAGGTCGCCGCGGGAGATACGAAGAAGGAAGAGGAGAAGGGGCACGCTGATGAGGAAGGCTCCACCGAAGCCCGCCAGAAGGCCGTAGACGAGAGGCCAGGCCCCCTGCAGAGGGCGCCGCTGGTACGGAGGGACTGAAGCCCTCTCCACCAACAGCTCCAGGTCACTCCATCTCAGGTCCCTCACTGCCAAGCAACCAGTCAACAAGCAGTCAACAACACACTGTGACAATCCAGCAGCAGGTTAAAACAGTCAACCACACAGAAACTTGCGAGTCATCAAAACACTCATAAGAATAATACAAAGAAGAATTGACAGGTGATAATTAAATTTGGGAATTTACAGTTATCCTTAGAGAAAATGTCAGCTGATAAAATGAGGTTGATGTTGATTAGTTATGAATTGGATGGCTGCCCACGGCAACCGTTTCCAATCTCATTTAATCAAAGCACATTGGAAAACACAAGAGTAGCCGACAGTGTTGTGTTTGATTACTTAACCTACAGTATATGATGAGACTGTTCAACCCAAACAGCTACATGCAAGCTCTTCTCATGGTGAATATGTGGTTCCATGGATGACATGGCATCCTCTGGGGGTCTTAAGCTCACCTTGTCTGGCATGGGCCTGCTGGTCTACATGGGGGTGATCCTCAGTCTGGACCATGGGTAACTCCAAGTTGTTGACACGCTTGTGGTAGTCCTCCACGTATCGCTTCATATTCAGGCTTTTGTCCTGGTTGATATTCTTCCCTACCTCTGTAAATACAGATCACTGGTGTTGTGAATGGCTAGTCACACTGTTGACTATACTGTGGGTTTGAAGTCATTTTTGATGCCATTGCTATTCACTGAGAGCTGAGTACCTCTTGGCTAAGATTAAAAAAGGCTTTGGTCAATCAGTGTTCTGTTTAATTTGTTCAGCAACTGCTCTCTCTTTTCTAACTAAACAATGACCTGCCAATATTTCATGCACAAGTTGATTCTTTCATAATTGAAATCATGTTTTTGGTTATTGGGCTTTTTTTATTTGTACATTTATTTTGATCCAAGCATGAATTGCTTTTGTGTGCAATATTGACTAAAGAATGTTTTGAAGTCCACTCTGCTATTTCCTCTCTCTCTCTCTCTCTCTCTCTCTCTCTCTCTCTCTCTCTCTCTCTCTCTCTCTCTCTCTCTCTCTTTTAATCTCTCCCTTGGCCTCTCTTCTCCATCTCTTGTCGCTCTCCTTTCTCTCTTTTCTCCCTTCAATTCACCCCTCCTTCTCCCTCTTCCGGCCCGTTTTCTATCTCTCTTTCTCTCGCTCCAAGTCAGATGATGGAGGCAGCAGATGGTTTGTACTGTGACTGGTGTCAGCTCCACAGAGTCTTCTGTCAGATCATTTACACCTCCTCATATCCGAAGCCACTCGACTGTGGAACTGCCTGCACACTGGACCCCAACACATGCCAGACACTGGCATTGTGCAAAATATGCCAGCTTTGAAAGTCCAATTAAATTGGATCTTCTTTTTTTACTAATGAAGCAATTATGTTATGGACTGAAACAAAGCCAGAACCAGCTTAGGAAGAACTCTCTACCCTAACAATAATTTATAATCTTTCTTATTTTTGAGATGTGCTTTAACACATTTCAAGAACAGTAGTCATGTGTTCACACAATTAGTGGATGTCTTGTAGTGTGTGTGTGTGTGTGCGTGTGTATGTGTATGTGTTTATGTCTGACCTATGGCAATGTCTGTCCTGCCAATTTGCTGCAGGGCTCGGGCCAGCCTGTCATAGTAAGTCTGTTTTCCATGCTTCTGCAGCCATTCTGTCAGAGATGTCCTACACGGAGCCTCCTTGTCTGGTTGTCAGCACATAGTCACACACACATGGTCAAGGGCAGACAGAGAGGACAGACAGGACAGACAGAGAGGACAGACAGGACAGACAGAGAGGACAGACAGGACAGACAGAGAGGACAGACAGATAGGACAGACAGATAAGACAAACAGATAGGACAGATAGGACATAGAGATAGGACAGACAGACAGGACAGGCATTCAAATTCATTCAAACCAATCTGAACGGGGCGTAATAACTGTGATGTTACTACATCCGTACCTGTGTCTCGTCTGACTCGGGCCTGCAAATCAAGCTGATTGTTCTCCAGAGAAAGGTGATCCAGCTTCTGGAAGATGTCTTCCTCAGGATGAGAGAGGGCTGACAGGAGGTCTTCACACTCCTGGCTGGTCAGCAGCTCCACCAGACGCTCCAGCTGGTGAGCCCCTAGGTCCTTTGCCACTGTGGGCCACCGCAGCGAAGAATAGGTCAGGTTAACATCACACCTGGGTTTCACAGTGGTTGGAATCTAGTAGGAGAAATCTACTCTGGCCAGACTTGAGCAAACAGTACGTTTGTGAGAAACCTTCACTGTCAGAATGTAAAATGTGGGATTTGCGTTGATGCAGGTTATGACATTGACACGCAGTCACAGGTAAAGGTTGGACTATCATGCAAGGTCATGCAATTGCTCTGTGATGCAATGAGCAGCCGAGGTAGAGTAGACCCAATCAATTACCAAGTACTGACACCACTGTGTGATACAAAGCTGTCATATCAATCTCCCCAACTGTGACAATTAGACCCTGAATAACAAAACATCTCACAACAGGTGGGGTATCCCCAGAATTCAGACTAATTACAGCTAAAGCTTGGTTTTCCAGATCAGATCCATTTAGCACAGCTGACAGCTGTAGAGAGCAGGATCTCACCTGTGTCTTCCTCCAAGCTGCTCCTGAGGAGGAGCAGGAGAATGGAGAGGACTTCCCTGACTCTCATGATTGTTGTTTGTGTCCATTCACAAAGTAGCAGGCCCAACCCTCCCTGGACGCTTTACATTCAAACTTAGACAATGATCCGGAACTCATGGTGTCACAGAGTAGTAGAACAGTGGAGGTAATGTTCCATAGTCTTCAAACTCAATACATTTTTTTTCATGTCCATACCATCATTTCTTTATCATTTATCATTAGATGGTCTAAACGTATGGAACTCCCTTCCAAAAAAACGTTCTGGCTGCTATGATTCATCCCAATCTATTCTGACAACAATGTTGTGCTTTTATGTCCATCTCTTATTGTTAATGGATGAAGTACTTTTCCTTCTGACAGGAAACAGAAGCTGGGGCTCTTCCCTAATCATATCCCTGCTATAACAATGCCTGTTCACTGTCATTGTTTGTGTGTTTCTTGACAAGCTAGCAATGCTGCCTCTGTGTAGGATAACAGTGCACCTAAAAGCCTGTCATTCATTCACTGCTCAAACACTCTTTGAGCCTGTGGACAAATATGATTAGATGCTAATGAGAGCAAGAGGATGCATTTATGCTTGTCTGTGAGGACCCACAGGCATAACTGTGGGCCAAAAACCTGGTTTTCACTTTGGTGTTCATTTCAGCTCTGGTTTTAAAAAAAGGTCCTCAGAGAGGACAATTGATTGAAGGAGACCAAAACAAACCTGCCCAAACGGTAAGGGGCACGTTCAAAACCCTTGATTCAATGCTGTGCTGTGCTCTGCTCTCGGCTTTAAAGCTATTGAACTCAAAAAAGCTTTATCCAGACCAGGTCTAGTGGAGAACCTGCAGCTAATGGCTTTGAGCTCCTGTGTCTGTGAACATTGCCCTTTTATAGCTGAAAGCGTTGCAGCAAATTCAATTTGGCTAACAATAACTGCCATGTATAAGTCTTTAACAATCATTTGCAGCTAATTAACTTGTAATAACGTGGTTTTGTTATCTCTTTTAAATGATTCATGTTTTTTTTGTAGTTGCACAGATCCACAAGGTTGATGTACCGTAGGAATCAAACCCACCAAAATGACCAAAGTGACTCCCAAGCTTCATCCACTACACACAAAAATGAGCCATCAGATCACATGCTTTTGACTGTCATTGACTTAATAAATTTCCTTTAATCAAATAGTGATGAAGGGGTTTCATAGTCTGGTAACCATTTCCTTTGGGTTTGAATAAGTTAAATTAAGTACATAATGAAATCACATGAATAGATAGAAACAGGGATGCTACTGTACAGAGCACGGAACATAACCTGTTTTGTGTTCCCATTTTACTCTCTCTATATTTCTTAAAAGAGATGTGTGGGGATAGAGCAGCGATGCACAGTTCCTCGACACAGTCTTACTGTTTGATGTAAGAGTGGGTTCATGTGAGGGCACGTTTTGAATTGGTGATATAACTTGGCAGACACTCTGAGGGCTCGAAACTCAACTTCTGTGGGTGAACTTTGTGTCAAATGAGTGGGAGTTCTCGTATTGTATCCATGTCAGCTAATGTAAAACCATGGCGAGGGGCTGAGGTGCAGACAGAGTACTGTTTGAGATGGTGTGGGTGTAAATGAATGGGTGTACATGTAAATTGGATACAGATGCAGCTCCAATAAAAAAGAGGGAGTCACAAGGTTGTATGAGGAAGTGTTCAAATCCTTTATTTAGAGTTACATTAGAATGAAGAGATAATTGTTTCATTGAACAAAAGTCTCACAAGTGAGAACTAGTACTGAACACATGAACATATATATTTAAGTTAACCATATAGCAGATGTTTCCATTTGTTATGGATATGTAATCATTGGGCCCCCTGGAAAATATCTTCATCCATTGTCAAGTCAACACAGTGCACATCACAGACTCACAGCTGTGTATAAGTCAGGGTCTTCACCCCAAACTGTAGCTCTGAAGTTTTAGCTCCATGCCTCTTACACTTCACACCACTGAAATCTGCTTGGAGATAGACACAGACTCCGGTGGAATGAAGGATAGAACACATGGAAGGGTCTTGCAGACACAGTGGGGTATAAACAACGGGTCTGAAACAAAGAAATACAAGGAACAATTAAGTTTTAAAAAAATTTAAAAAAAAACTTACTAAAAAGAAATACTTCTTTTACGAAGTAATTGATCATCTTCGGATTATAGTTTTCTGTCACTGACAAGAGGAAGGACTATGGAGCTACACATACAGTTAGCATTTTACAAGCTACCTCTTTTCTGTATCCCTGGCACAGTTTGTAGCTTACAGCTAGCTCAGAGCCTCGGGTGATCATGGGTGAATCTAGAGGAGGGAGGTGTAAACTAGCAGGGAGCGAGGGAGGGAGTGCTGCCTGGACGCTCCATGAGCCTGAGCGAGACCAGACCTGCCCTGCTCTGTGGCTCCAGGCCTCTAGGCTGCTGAGATCCTGGGCTCTGGCTGGCGTGCAGTCACAAGTCTGCCTTAGTCTTACCTAAGCCCCCCAGCAACAGTCCTGTCTCAGCTAAGCCACAGCCTCAGCACAGCCCCCATCCAGCCCAGCCCGGCCCAGCCTAGCTCTGCTGTACGCCTAACTGAGGAAACCAAAAACATCCTACTGTTCTACTCCTGCACAGGGGCTTTTAATGCTTTTACCTACACAGGCAATCTTGCTATACTCCTGTGGATCTCTGAAAGCAATTCAATTTTGGTAGTTTATTCAGAAAAGGCTCCTTTGCAAGCACACTTACCTCTTTGCTTTTAGAATTCCTCCTCATCTGTAAGGAACTGCTAAAAGGTTGGAAATGTTCAGTCAAAATTGAAAAGTCTTGTAAAAAAGAAAAAAGAACAGCCTTCAAGTACTGAAAGCAACTTTTGTACCTTAGGTATTGCTGTCACAACCAACTGATCACCATCTTTGCTTTACTTGCACTGACTTTTTTCTCTACCTGACTCAGGTGTTTGTATTTTAGAGGCCTACAAGGACCAATAGGACATCGGCATCTTATCGGTAGCTCCTCCCTTAACTCAACAATAAAGAGCAGCCACACCCTACGATGTGCCACTGTTTTTACTGCCACATCTCAGAACATCACTTCCTTAGATGTAATCTAGAACTTTGATGAAAGCTCTGGAAAAGAGGTGTGGCATTCTCACAATTACAAAAATTCTGTTCCTGCATGTTGTGACCTTTCAGTGCTTATCTTTCATCAGACAGACTGGAACCTGCACACGCTGGAAGTTAAAAAGATGCACATGAGGATAGGGTTGAATTTGAATCTCTTCGCTGTGGGGTTTCTGAATGTATTTGGCTCAGTCTCATCAGAGCATATCACTTTCCTCATTAAACCTCTGCTATTCTTTCAATCCACAGTTTCTCAATAACCACATTATATCGCACAGCAATATCTGAGAGATAATTGCGTTGGGTTTGTGAAAATGAATAATTTGTGGCTTTGTAATTAGTCACACAGCTGAATATTCCACCTCTCTGCAGCGTTTATTCCTACAATTACTGTAATTCACATGGAAATGTGATATTAATATAATGATTCAACTGGAGAATTTATTTTGGTCAATACTCATCTGTGTTAACACTGATGACTTTCAATTCTGGAAATAACCAACTTCACCAATGTATGGCACTGTAGCTTCCTGGGGACTGTGCCAGAGAGTAGCCAAGCTCTGTAGCTTCAGGTAGATCTCTGCCTTTCACAGATCATGAAAAGGAGGCAACACCCAACAGCCCTGACCATGAAAAGCCTGAGGATTCCTGAAAGGCATTCCATCCACACACAATAGAGAGCGTAGAAGGCAAGAGAGAGGGGAGGGGAGTGGGGAGAGGAGAATTGGGGGAGGGGAAAGGAGAATTGGGGGAGAGGAGAGGGTAGAGGAGAATTGGGGGAGGGGAGAGGGGAGAGGGGAGAGGGGAGAGGGGAGAGGGGAGAGGGGAGAGGGGAGAGGGGAGAGGGGAGAGGTGGGGGGAGGACAGAACCCACACATTCCTTAGCTGAGGTCTATATGCACCAGGCCTCACCTGACAATAGATCTATCTCTTCAGAGCACATTCATTTGAGCCCAATCTTCTTTTTATGTGATTTTATTGACAAGGACACCAATATCTATGAGTTATGAGCTGTTGTCCTCCAGAGACGGACTGTTTTACTCAGTGTTCTGTGTGGGCCCGATAGCCCTGGACACAGTGACTGCCTGGGTCTAATCTGTAAAAGCAAGCGAGGCTGACAGCTGAAAAACGAGCCTCTAAAAGCTCTCTGATCAGAGATACTGTTTCTCTTTTTACCCCAATAACAAAGAGTCCAGGAGAACACACCGGACGGGCTGTGAAGTAAGATTGGGAAGCACTAAAAAGTAGGAAGGTCTTGCCATCTAATTTCTTGCTTCTAGACCCATGACAGTTTAGACATGGCACATTTGAAGATTAGTAGATGCTCAATGGAGACATTTAAATATCCTCCGACAGTTACACCTACAGTTACGTGCAGAAGAATGTCTGCTTGGTGTCTGTTTTCTCCAGATAGGAAGCCTCTCTTCATGCAGAGCTGGCCCCAGTCTGTCTCCTGTTTTGGGGAGTTGTCCCAGATGAGTAAGATAAGCCGCAGGGTTACCATGAACATATAAGGCTGAGGGGGAGGGAATGTGTGTGGAGGGGAGGGGAGGAGGGGAGACTGGCAGGCCCTGAGGAATATGCACTCACAAAAGTCAGTAAAAGAGTTGTATCTATACATACTCTGTACAGGAAGTGATTTTGAAATGTTCAACAGCCCAAATATGTCTTTGCTGACAAGAAGGTACATGGTGCAACTTCTTGTGCCCTTCAGGAACTTAAAGTCAAAGGTGTCCGATTACTCAGAGATGGCTTAGCCCACAGTCCATGACCTAATCAAACATTCCCAATGACCTAAGCTCTTAAGTAGTGGACATGCTCATTCACAGCAAAGGTGAAAGGCCAAACCCAAGTTGTCATTCAGGTCTTTGTCAATTTTTTCTGTATTTTATTTTATATTTTTATCTTTGTTTCTTTTCACAGCATAAAGGACAAAGTACACAATTCCACCCTCTCTTCACACTTGTACATCCATCAATGTTTCAGAGAGGGAGTCAGGTGGCTGAGCGGTGAGGGAGTTGGGCTAGTAATCTGAAGGTTGCCAGTTCGATTCCCGGTCGGTGCACATGACGTTGTGTCCTTGGGCAAGGCACTTCACCCTACTTGCCTCGGGGAGAATGTCCCTGTACTTACTGTAAGTCGCTCTGGATAAGAGCGTCTGCTAAATGACTAAAAAAAAAAAAAAAGAGAGAATCTTTAAATGGCGGCTGTTTCAATTGTGAAGGCTCTGCGAAGCAAGTTTGGAGGAGATCAGTTTTTATGGAAGAAGCCTACCCCATGGGAGCAGCTGTGGTGTTTGGGAACACTTGAATGAGGAAGACACATTGGTGCTCCAGAGGCCTGGTTCATATGCAGCAGGCCTGCAGATAGATGCCAGAAGTATGTAAGCGGCCCTGAGCTCTATGTTTGGTTAGCTCATTTTCTTCAAAGTACAAACAAGACAACTTGCTGGACAACCAAGGGTGTTATTTAAATGTTTTGGGGAGAGCGCTGACCCACAAAGAAAGAGAGAGATTTTGAATAAAGAGGTGCAGGATTTCAATTCTCTAGTCCCTGCAGGCTGTGGGGCAGAGAGAGGGCTCTGTCTGAACATGTCACAGGGAGGAATGTATGCAGTCTCCCTACAGGCAGCAAGCATCGACTGTGGCTCATGTACAACCTCTCATAAACCAAACCAACAGACTTGGCATATACAATTGAACAGGGCTTGAAGTGTGGTGGGTTCATTTAGGTTCATCAGTGTTTGTTTTGAATGCTTTCTAATCATATTGATACAACAAAACAAATTCCTTTCGGACTGATGAGTTAGAAAACAAGAAACCCAATTTCAGGTGTTTAGGTGATGCCTTGGGGGTGTCGTGGGGGTGTTCAGAACTGAGGCTAGTGTGTCTGCCCTGTCTGCAGGTCCCAGCCTCAGGCCAACCACACAGTAGGGTGTCAGCAGCCTCTCCCACTCCCCTAATACCTCTCCTCCCTCCCTCCTTCCTGATGGGAATGGGATGCCTCATTGACTGAGTTTGTTCTGACTCGCCCGGGAAGGAATGCATCAGCCATTTAATGCACTTTTATGTTCTGGTAAATTGACAATGAAGAGTGCCATCATTTTACAGCATAAATATTTCATTCTCCATTTGGATGCAGATTTTCATGTCGCGCCCGGAATACAAATGGGCTCTGTTTCTTCTGCAAAATGAGGGGCATCCTCAGAGAATAAGATTGGTGTGGGCTACAGATAGAAAGAATCGACGTGCAGCATTGTGTTCTGTTATCCACTCTTAGCAAATATTGGAAAAGTCAGAAAATCATTGTAAAAGGTCTCATTTTGTATTTTTGATTGTATTTGGAGTTGAGCACGCCTACAAAGTGCAGAAAAAAGAAACATCGATTATACTTAAGTACGACATGTTCCTTGGTTGAGTGGCTTCCTGAATAGCATCTCTTGCCCTTTGTCATTAAAATGTTCCAAGAATATAGAGCTGGGATGGATGTTGATGTGCTTAGTGTCTCAGTATGCCAAATGAAGCTGTCTCTAAATGCTGGTGGAGAGGAGGCTGGGAGAATGTCCTGCTCTTGTCAGAAGCCTGTATTTATCTGGCTCTCTGGCTGACGTTGTCTAATAGAATACAAGGTAATAACAGTGGAGGAATGGCATCACAGCAGGTCCTAATGGAGATACCCCTTTCACGCTGTAGCAACGTGCCTAATCAGAACATTGGTGGAGCTACAATTGCCCAGACACTGACACCACACTCTGCCTCTGTCATCGACCTTCACATGGATCCAGCTGAAGAGAAAATGCGTACTTGAAATCCGGAGTAACTTCTCAGCTGATGCAGCAGGATCAAAATTCTGGCTGTAAAACCTTACTTCATGATGTATATTTATTCTGTCATTTTACTGTAGTTTCTCTATGTTGGTAAGTGTTTCCATTCATGGAAGAAAAACACTTTTTTCTGCTTCTCTGTAACTTACAAAAGCACCTCTCCCCCTTTCAGCATAGAAACCTCAATCGCATTAAATGAATCAGTCTGGGCTTGCAGAGGGTGCTGAATACCTGCCCGATGTTTCACACAGCCCTCCTCACTGTTTCTATAGAGACGACTGAGGAGGACATTCCAGCCGGCTAGAGGTGCTGATTAATGGAGGAGTGCTTTTAGGCATGCTTTGTCTATGTGACTTGAACACTATAGTGGGGCTAAGTAATCAACACCGGTTAGAGAACCCCATACCCCCCATGCCCCCACCCCCCCTACACCCCCACACCCCACACCCAGCCCCCACCCCCCCTACACCCCCACACCCCACACCCAGCCCCCACCCCCCCTACACCCCCACACCCCACATCCAGCCCCCACACCCGGCCGCAACACCCCACACCCGGGCCGCACCACCTCTTCTCTTCCATGGACACCTTCTAAATCCATTTGTCAGGACATAGGTTTCATAATACACCCACTTTTGGGCAAATGTGTTCCCCAAAATTGTATTAAGAACATTCTAATAAATGGCAGCATCCTACATTTGAAAACAAACCCACATCCTTTGGGGGAAGTTGTAATCTGCATATGATCAACCTGTTTGGGAGTGGTGGCGGCAGATTGAACTTAACCAAAGCATCTCATTGACCACAACATTTTTAATGAATGGACTAATTGCTCATCAATCGTGGATGAAATAGGAAGCATAGCGCAAGTTCAGTCAGTCAGACCGATCCCTGCACTCGGGCATACTCGATAATGTCCACTAGCCTACTCACTCCTCCCGTTCAGAGCGCTCTACTTCCTCTGTTCCTATGTCGGGCTTTCATTTGGGTTCAGTTCGAATTGCGCTCCCGTCTATCAATTAACATTGTCACATGATCCCGTGCCTTTTAAAAACGAGTCTCTCCCTGTGTAGTTTGTCCATGCTATCAAGTGCGCGACAGTCCACCTCCCCGTCGCCACCCGGTTCCTCATCTGCTCTTCGACAGGTTGGTCGTTGGCTGCCGCCACCGCCACCAGTGTCTGGACTCCGTGAGGGATTCTTCCTCGGATGTTGGGCAGGCGCCCGTTGATCTATAATTCCCCGGGGTCTAAGCTCCAAACATTGTAGAACATTTATCATTCTGTAATAAACATCTTTCACTCATCCCAGGTCTCTCCTGATTTAAATTGTTCTCTCTGTTCTAATGATTGGTAGTGGACAGTTTGTCCACTTATTGGAACATGACCTGGGCAGCGCCACAGAAACTCAGTGTGTTTGGATTGAAGGAAAATGTCTGTGCCTTGACTGAAATGTGACAGAAAGCTCATTTAGATTCCTCTGGGAATTAGATTCCTCCTCCCCTCTCCCCTGACCGGTCAGTATGTAATCCAGAGACAAAAGCAGCAGCCGAAACATGAGAAGGGCTCTGTTTGTCTGCATGCTCGGCACTGCCTATCTCCCTTTCCTGTGTCTTTCTGCTAACAGCTTATCACAACTATGTGAGGAAAATCTCGGAGCTTGGAAGGCACAATGATAAATCGGTGGAGGTCGATGGTCTGTTACTGCAGGGAGTCCCACCACCCAGGCTGTCTCAGCCAATCTCAGGGAATCTTATAGGCTACAGACTGTTAATATGCAGTTCTGGGAGTGGATTAATGATTCCTCATCCATCTATGGTTAGCTGATCAGTTGATCAGATTTCCCGATGAGGTTAATTCTGAAAAGATAGCTATTCGACTAGATCAATTTCTTAATTGAAACATATAGTGTGAGTTCATAGTGGGCTGTAAAATGTGTGAGTTTGGCTTTACATTTTCTCCAGCTATATTTAATTTGAAAGACCATATGGTGGGTGCAAGGACAAGTTATTAACAGTTTGCCAACACAGTTTCTGTTCATCGTTTATTCAAATCTGAAAATTGCCACTAAAGCATTTTATTTGGTATAGTAAATTAACAGCTGTTACATATTCTTTCCCAAAAAAAAGTGTATGTGAGTTTTATGTTTCAGTTCTTGATGTTTTAAGAAAACTGATCTGAATGTGAGTATTTTCAAAGTCTAGAAGAGTGATTCTGGTGTGAAACCCACTAATTGCATTTCTGAACACCGACTAATAAACCATGCTTCTCTATGAAAAGATGGAGATATGTAAGCTGTATTTATGAAAACTTCACATTTTCTGTCAAAGAATAAATGAAACAAGCTTTCCTTCAGAGAGAGCGTCGATGGCTTCATCAGTAAAACATGGAACTCAATAGCTTCTTCGAAGGTGGCGACGCTGCAGATGGATGGAAGCAGCAGAAATGAAATTGGCCTTGATATTAAAAGTGCTCATAGAGAAAGTTTCGATGATGTGAGAGGCTGCTGGCAATATGAGAAAGCTATCATTTCTCCTCTGTGCATTGATTAATATCATATTGAATAGCTGGAGGGGAGACAAAGAGAAAAAGCGGGGGAGAGAGAGAATGAGAGAGAGGAAGAAAATGAGAGTCAGGGGCTCTAGGCAGCGTCTTCATACAAGATGGCCCCGCCCCTCAGCCCAATCCCAGAGTCACTCAGGATGCAGCCAGCCTCAGAGAGCTGACTGGGAGAACATGTGACAAAGACAGAGACGCTGTTAGGAATGTTGCTATGATTAATCCAACTGAGAAGAAACAGTACAGTCTTTATGTCCACATATTGCCCAATTGACCCTGCTGATGTTTAATACCTGATTATTTTCATACCGTAACAAAGAGAATGCTATGCTGGAGTGGACAGTGGAATGTCCGTACCCTGTCTATCCAGAGCAGATTTAGTTGAGTGGTAGAGACTTCAGTTTACGGATTATCTGAGCTAATCCAGCAAAAGCACATTAGTGGTGAGACCAAGGTTTAAGAGGCAGGTGTGAGAGAGAGAGATGATCCCAGATCAATCAACAAAGGCCACAGCTACTCCATTGACACAGCGCTGTTAACCCCCTTCATGGAGGGAAATGACCACATCAGTGATGGTTTAAACAGGTGGGTGATGCTCACTGGACTGGGACACTGGCTGGTCCTCCTGCTGAACAAAGGAATACAATAAAAGATTTTCAGTCCATCATCCCCATACTTTATCACAGGTGTACAAATGTTTTTCACTGATTACTGAAGATTTTAAAAATAATCTTCAAATGACATCATATTAGGATCAGAATACTGAATTGTTTTACATAACCTGAAACAAATTTGCATACGAACCCAATGGTAAATACAATAGAAGACCTTTAAATATTCCAGGGGGTATTATTCATTTAGGATTCAATTTTTCAGATGCCATCGGAACCGAATGGAGAGTTGGTAATCTGGTACTGGCCATTTTCTGGCGCCTGCTTATCTGAATGAAACATGAGCTGACATCTTTTGAAAATAAAAGGCCTAGCCGTTGGCTTTACATATTTATTTGATGGCAAAGGTTGGACAGAGCGGGCCAGGGAACCAAATGATGGGCCCACCTCTGATGCTGATGCCACTTTATAGGCCAGACTCTTTATCTGGTGAGAGGGTTACAAAGATACCATATTGCAACTGCTTATTTATTACAGTGAAATACACAGGACAGTGGGAGCATATTATTCATTCTACACGTGGATAAGGAAGGAAGATGGGGTTTTGGAGTTTGATTGAAAGCACTTCTGTTTAATCTACAATCTATTCATTCTCTTCTGCCTTTCTACATGAGAGATGGGGCACCCCCCCTGAATGAATTAAATCCTTCACGGTCAATTCCAGTGTGCACTATACATTTATTACATTCAAATTTTTCAGTTTGGGCTTCTAGAAATGACTGGCTATTGTAGCCCACGGCATGATTTGTGTGTTGTGAAACAGTATGCATATTTCACTCGTAGAATTGACTGATAACAGCTGGCCTGGAATTGAAGCACTGATACATTCATAATAATAAAAAGGCTCTGGAGATGTGTGCTATAATACACACAAAAACATCAGGCAGCCATTGCTGAGTATAAATGCTGATGGTGAAAGTTAAGGGAAAGAAGACATTAGGAACCAAAGTTTCTCTCTTTTCTTGACTGTATCCCATTCCCCCCATCTCAGGTATTTTCCAGAGCTTTGCGACAGAGATCTCTGGAATGTGACAGGCCTGGGCTTGTCGAGGGAGCTATCTTCTGCTTTGCTTGTGGAGACGAGCTGCTGGACCTGCTCCATTCACAAGGCTTCCCTGGAAGCCCTCCCTCCTCTGCTAAATCCAGGGGATATCAGATTTAACCAGGCAAGCAATCGGGCATGCAAGCTCTCAGTGGCTCAGGTGATTTAGTCTGTTACTTTGCCTACTGGTTAATATACCCTTTAGCTGATGATCAAGAACATTCTGGAAGGGATATGGCATATACACTACTAACATTGACTATTGAAACTGGTGCATCAACACACATACAAACATGTGTACCATGGGGAATGAACAGACGGTACCTTTATTCCAGAAATACCTGTCAAATATCGTACCGTACTGTACGTTTAGAGGCGGAATCCATTTACATCTGGAATCAAGCAAAGCAGAAACCTACACCTGGAAACTTCTCTGCTCATTATTCTTGTGGGAACTTTAAGTCTCCACATCACCGAGCTACTTGTGTCTCTGATTACAATTGTGATAAGGAGTTTAGTTATAATGTATGCCACCATAATCAGGATACAATGTTTGAATCACTTATTAGGTCGATGTATTATGGATAACTGCCATCATTATCCCTGATGCCAATCACACAGAACCGCTTCAGCTACGACCGGCAGACGACAATAGAACGATGATTTGTTTTGGTGACGATGGCCTTGACGATGGCTTCCTCTGTGTCCGTCCTCCCGCTGCTGTCTTGCTTTCAAATTCTTGGCAGAATCCAATAAATTGTAAGAGGTCTGGTGCAACTGTGATCTTGTTCGTCTCTGTTTTTTGTGTGTCCAAGAACTTGTGATACTTAGTGTGTGAAGGATACTGGCTGTTCTGTTTGTGAACAGCTCAGGATTCCGAGACCAAACAGTCCCTCGTGTGAGGAGGGAGAAGAGAGAGGATTCACTCACCAGGTCTTTGGGACTATTGCCAAAACAAGCAGGAGAATCTCTGTATGTTAATTGGTCAAAAGTAATGACAGGGTTTCAGTGACTTGAAGAGTTTTAACACACAAGCATGCACGCACACATACCCAACCACACACAAACACACGCCGGCACACATGCACAGACATACACACACACATATACACACACACAAACATACAGAGACACACATGCACAGACACCACTGCGGAATTGTTATAGTAGAGAGAGCCTTTATATTTCTCCTGAGTGATGCAGACAGAGGGCAATATGAGATGCAGCTTCTTTGTGATGGTTTGAGCTTCTATGATCACTAGATGATTCAGTCACCCGGCCAACCAGAGTCTGACACCTGATCCTGCAGAGGGATTTTCTTTGAACCAGGAAGGTAATACAGTTTGCTGCCTTAAGCGTTAATAGTGTCTCTTTAAACTTCTGATGTCCTCTACTCCCTCTGTGTGTGGGAGTACTATCAAAATGCATCAGTGCAAAACATCTATGTGAACCTAATGGGATTTGAGTCAGTGATAATGGGGTACAATCTGAAGCCTCATTTTTGCCGACAGTTAAGCTTTCTTACGGGCTGTACCAAGCCATTATCTATATTTTGCCACAGATAAAGACCGATTAAGTTTTACAAAGATCTATTGAATGAAAAAACATGACCCGAATGCCCTCCAATAAAGGAATACTTAGAGGCGGCTTCATGTGCAAATAGCCTCTCGCATCCTCCTGACAATTAAACAAAGTGAGATGGAAAAGGACAGCTCTGTCTGCCCTAACAGGCAGTCTGCAAATGACCTCCAGGAAAAATAAAACCTCATTACATGCGATGCACAGCCTTAAGTGCTTCAGAAGACATTTACTTTAGCGCCATCTATTGACTAAGATGTGAAGTTTTCTGTGTCACCCTTTGACGGAAGAGACAGAGGGAGACAGAGAGTAGGACTCCACAAGAGGACACTGTGTCATCAGACACAGTACTGCAGCACTGTGCCCTGACATGCAGTAAAACGGCTCCAAGGCAAATGAAGACCACTTCATGGTTATGCCTGTTAGTATCCTAGGCAACAATTGCTTCTACTGTAGACTAGGGGAACATTCCACAGCTCAAACTCACAGGCAGTCAGGGACAACAGATGCTTTAATGTGGGAGATGTTCTGTTATGGAGATTGTGTAATTGGAAGTGCACCATCTCTGCTCTATTAGTCATTGGTAATTAACACAAAATAAACCACTGTGGTATCATTCAAAGATTTATTGAACATGGATCCTATTATCAAACTCCAAGCTAACATTCTAATTATCAGGTTATGAATTTGAATCACTAATTTGAGGCAGATTGTGGGATTTGACAAATATGTGTTTCTGGCTTTTGAATATTGCACTTAACCTAATTAATTTCAGCAGGGTGAGAATAGATAGTCTGGGAGGCCTCATGGTACAAAGGAAATTGTATGAAATAAAAAAAAACATTAGAAGGATAATGGCTCAATGCCCATCATCTGGACTGCAATTCCTACAGAAGATCCTTTTGTCAAGTAATTGAATAAGATTATTCATCTCACAACTTCATTTCACACGTTTACTAGGCCTCTAAAATCCGATTGTCGTCAAATATGATCACTTTCACTTTCAGAACCAGGCTCTGCTTGTCTTGTACTGTGATGTGGGATTCTTCCTCTGTGTCACCTCTCCAAAGTTTGCCTTGAGCTCAAACTGGTCGAAGAGGGAGGTGACACTGGAGTGTGAACTCAAATTGGAGCAGTGCAGAGGTGTCACAACTAAATCCACTGAGCCTTATTATGATCATATACCAGGGGAGGTAAAACACCTTCACTTCTCCCTAACAAGACATCATTGGTAGCACATCATCCAGTCTGTTAATGAAGGTGATGATAGCATGAAGTTAAGAAACAGTGGAGACCCCAACTGACCCATGCTCGACAGTACCTCGGGGACACTCTGAACAGCACTATGTATGACTGATACATTTTTGGATGATATCTTCGATACATTTTATTTGAGGCTACCGTAATGTAATATAAAGGAGCCTGTCTTTATAACAAGACACTTTTCAGAGCAATTTCAAACTTTCTCAAAAAAGTATTTATGAATAGATAGGAAAGACAGCTATCACACAGTGGAACCCAATCACCCCTTCTTCAGGAGAATCTAGTGGTACAGTAACCATACCCTCTGCGGAAGATTCATTCTGTGTCATGGAAATGGCTCTCTGGCCACACACCTGAGACAGGCAGCATTACATATTGTTGCAGTAGGTACACTACATGACAAAGTCAGCCAGCCCTCCTTTCAAGACCTGGGCTGCCATTATTTCACTATCTGTCTCCTTCAATGAGAAGGTGTTGCACGCAGTCTATTTTCACTTCCAAGACCCATTTTTTCCTACTTTGATGGGGATTTTTGGAGAGCTCTGTAGAAATTTGATTTTTTTGCAACTTTTGAAAGTTACAAATGCTTTGTGTGCTCTCCTCCCTCGGTATGAGAGAAAGAACGTCCCGTGGAGCCACTTTCGCTGGCCGGGGGAGACATATAAAAACGAATGATGGCAATATTCCTTCTGAAACTGAGTTGACGTTATTGCAGTTTTATGCGTCAAGGGAAATCATTGTGTCCTTGGCTGCAGCAAATGATTATTGAGAGCTAATAGGGTGCGATGTTTAATATAAAGGAAAGAGCAGACAAAATCACTCACAGTGCTTCAGGGAATAAATTAAGGAGCAAAGTGACGGTTTGAAGCATCTCTGCAGATAGATGATCTTTATTACCACCTGGCTAGCGTTCTGTACTATCATTACGCCAACACAAAACACATGTCATCTTCTTTCTACTGCACCGTACTGCCTCTCTCACACTGCACTATCCTATGCAGCATGCAGCAGTCGATACACTGAAGCCAGACTTTGATGTCCTTCCAGCACGGCTTAGGTAAGTAGCGTTGCCGTATATTTCAACCCCTGAGAAGTTGAGGTGTGGCCATATCAACCTCTCCATGATATTCTGCTGTCTGATTTCCCCCTAGGATTCTCTGTTCTTATAGATCCACCTCACAGCAGCCTCAGAGTCTTGACACAGTTTAATTGGCAGAGGAGTAAGTAGATCACGTAGCGCTGTGGCTGGCGTTGCGTAGCTGAGGGCCTGTGGTGTCAGGTGCTTAGACCTCCTCCTCAGCCTCCTGTTCCCCAGGCAGGTCCTCTTTCTTTGACCTTCTACAGGGGCAGCCTCGCTTCACTCCAGTGCCTGTCTGTGGGTTTTATCGAGAGGAGAGGAGTGTGTTCTCTACAGGCCAGGTGTGCGTGTCTGTGTGTGGGCTTATCGACAGAATGTTCCAAGAACCTATTTCCCCTCATACCCTTCAATGAAGGGCACCTGAAGATGCTCCAGCAAGGATACTATACAGGGGGGGAGTCTGCTTGTTGAAGACTGGAGAGGGACAACAATGCAGAGGAATCATCTTAGTCTGAGTGCAAAGACAACATGTGTTGGTTAACTTCATGCTATGTTAATAGGTAAATGACTCATGAATGGCTGCAAGACAATCCATTTAAAAAGAACCGCACAGTTTGCAGTTGTGGGAGGACAATTTGAGATAAAACATTCACTCAGAACTGTACATTGCCTTCATGATCAAGACTGGTTTTATCCCCTGGGCTTTCAGAGGAGGCAGAAGAGGCGGAGAGCCTCAGTGCTTGGTCCACTTGTTCTATGTGGTGGAACTCCTCCCCTGAGGCGGGTCAAACACCAGGTTGCAGACATCCAAGTGGAAACAGGGATTTAGGGAGGTGTAAAACGGTCTGAGAGCTGTGAAACATGGCAGTGTTACAGTCCCCTGTCAGACCTGTGCTCTGCCTCTGCCCCCAGGACACACACAGCCCACATCAGCTCACACCACCCTGGCCTGACCTATCAGTGTTTGACACTTCCAGGCCCTCGGTTTGCCAAGGGCCTCCGCACACTCTCACATCTCACGCATCCATGTCTCTGGTCCAATAGAGCCGGCACTATGAATGCCCTTTACAAGGAGTTTGGGGTGACCACTGAGAGCTTCACATCTCCCACACAGAGCTAGGGAAAAGTTAGTTTGATTTCACTTCGCAGTTACAAGTCCTGCCCTCAGCCAACCCCAACACTGACTGCTACAGCTTTACTATGGATCCACCCTCTTCCCTCATCCACCCCCTCCACATTGTCTCAGAGAGCTGGAGGTCTGGGGAGGTCTGGACAGAGTGGCAGTGGAGCGAGTGGTGATTAAGTAAGAAGGTCAGGCGGAATTGATTCCTTCCCCTGCGGTTGAGGCTTGCACAGCTCAGATTGGAGACAAGTACAGATTTGTTTTGGGGGTATGGTCTTATTTCGAAGAGGTTGGGTCTTCTATCTCTCTCTCTTTGTCCCTCCCTCCCTCTCTCCCTTTTCCTCTCCCTCTTTCTCTGTCTCTCGGAGTCTCCAGTGCCCTGACTGGATCCTGAATGTGTGGATGTGTGTGTGTGTGCGCGTGTGTGTGACCACAGTCGTCCGGCTGTGTATAAATTCATGGCTGTAGGCTGGAGTAGAGCAGCCAGTGGTCAGACTCAGGGAGGAGGAGGGCCAGGCCCGCAGACATAGACTTAATGGAGCTCAGTCAGAGCTGGCATTGCATATATCCCAGGATGAGCTCTGCTAATGACTCATTACTCCATTAAATCACCCATTTAGCTCATGAGGCTAGCCCTCCACGTTTTCACTTCACCAAACAGCCTCTGTACCCTTGTTTCCAAAACAGACTTTTCATGCAAGAAAATGAATTGTCTGTACTTCAATGATTCACATGAATAATGTGAAACGACTTGTACATAGCTGTGCCGTTGTGCATGATAGCAATAATGCTATTGTTACAGTCCCTGAAAGTCTGTTCATGGCTGTGTTCAGAACATGGCTGCATTCATAAAATGGCTGTGGTGTCGATGCGGCCTATGTGTTCCAGTCAGCGACGTGCAACAGACAGGCATCATGTCTTCCTTGTCATTGAGAGACTACTCAAGCAGCGTCCATCACTCTGACAACAGCCTCTGTTGTCTTTACGCCTCATCTAGATGTGACAGCTGGCGATAATTACTGAACATGCTTCTCCCTCTCACGGAGCTGATGGACACAAAGTTGACAACAGATACTATTATGAGCAGTCAGGAAACCACTCTACCCCTCTATATGTTCAAGTACTGTTTTTGAACAGATTAGCGAATTAGAAGACTGAACCAACTGAACATATATTCATGTTTCATTTGTTATGCAGTGTAAACACATTCTGTTGCACACCACTAATTACAGTAGCTGCCCTCGGAGAAATGTGCCAAAAAACTCACACTTGTTTAATGAGAACTGAATGTAGGAGCATCTTGTGGCTGGGGAGTTGTACACGCACGATGGGGAGCCCAGGAATGTCCAGCCAGCTTGTGGCAGAGGGTTCAACAGCAGAAGTGGGAGGCTGCTTTAAGGGATATACGTAATACCTCACTCAAGCCCAGAAAACCCAGACAACCTATGCCCCTGGGTCTGAGAACCCCTCTCAGTTGACAGCCACAGAGAGATGTCCTGGTGGTGAGGCCGGTGGGGAGGGTTTTGTATGTATGCTTGAGTGTTTCTGGGTGGTCCTCTGGGATTCGGTTTTCTCACTTTTATGCATTACCCCTTTTTTTAACAGATTGGTGTGCAATAGCTGGAAGTCAGCCGGCTGTTCTCCCCCTCGCGGGCGGTGGGAGCTCTCAGACTGGAGAGGGGCCGTTAACGTGCCGTCGTTGGCACGGCTCCACGGGCCCTTGGAGAGCCGCGCACACAACCCCTCCCTTACCTGCCGCCCATACATTCGCCGGATACGGCCATCGGAGGGGAAAGAGAAATGAATGCAATCGTGACGCAGGTAGAGAATGGTAATGCTATTGTAATGTTGTTGAAGGAATGTCTTCATAAATGCCTGGTCTCTGGGGATGCAGGAGGAGATGCAGGGTGCGTTCGTGGCTGGGCTCTCTTTACCGTGTGGTCCACATGAATAAATTCATGTCCAGCCCCATGCGCCGGCACCGCCTCTGTTTGCTCATTAGGTATGCGCCTGGGTCTGCAGACCATCCCGGGAGATGAAAGTTTGTAAACATGAATAATAATTAGGAACAGGTCTGTGGGCAGGTAATCTGCATGTGGCTACCGCAGGCATGCGCTGCCCACTCAATATTCATCCATTTGGGAGGGGGAGGGGGAAGAGTATGGCATTAGCATTTTGTGTGCACAGAGACATAGGTAACGTTTGATCTCCCATCAGGACAAACAGAATAGATTTAATTTCTAATTGGCTTTAAAGGAGGTTAGGCCTATTGTAAGGGGAGAGGGCCAGAGCAGCAAAGACAAATATATCTCATTGCTGCTGGGCAGCCGGGATTATTGACTTGATTTATTTAATAATCTCTGTTTGCTGCCTCACACAAGTAAGCTGCTGTTATGCAGAGCTTGTACGGCCTGTGGAACAGAAACACCACCAGTGTTTCCACTGAGGATGAAAACATGCAGTTTGGTCACTGTACTGTACATAGCAAGCAGAGTGGAACAAACAACAGCTCTGTATTAGGGTGTTGCTCTGCCCTGGTTCTTCTGTTCTGGTGAAGGTTCTGAGTGCCAGGGATTTTACAAGGACACAGGTTTGGCTTGAACATGTTCAGGGACACACAGGTGGGGTGGAATGTGTAGCAGGGAGGGAAACTGCAGGTTAAAATAAGATTAAGAAAGCAAACAAACTACAATACCGATTTACTTGGATAACAGTCAAAACAACACCAGGGAATTGGTTCCATTCTAAATGTTACCAAATTTGCTATATTCTGATGGCCTTAGGATATAATATATCAGACTTACTTACTTGTAGAGGTCAGTAATAATGTTCAGTACCATAATACAATTGTATATATTATATGTTATATATATATATTTTCCCATGCAAAAACCTTTGAAACAACTTTCTTAACTCATATACAAGCATCATTTGCCTACTTCTTCATAATAACACAATTATAAAACATCCCCCACATATCCTAATCAGAACTTGACTAACAAAAACATTTGAATTGCTAGCGTCACAAAACCTGTTAAAGTTTCAGTCACTGAAACTGATTTTTCCCAACTACTTACTCTCCATCCATCATCTGTCTCCATCAATAGCTATCAGGACAAACTGACTGTATAGTGGTGCAGAGCCAACCCATGTATGCACCAAAAACCTACCAGAGGGTGCTGTCTAAAGGTGGGTAGGGATATTTCAGTTTTCCTGAACTTTGGAAGGGACTAGCCCCTACCATCCCTACCTAAATCTATGCCTATGGCTCCACATACTCATCAAGGAGATGGCTAAATGAGGACTCTGAGGTTTCACAGATGTGACGTACTGCCCCTGGTACCCCCTGGTTCTCGACTTATTGACATATTGGTAGGGCGAGGATGATTAATTAAGAGCCTAGTGTTATCGGTCCTGTAAGAGATGGGCAATCTTAAGGTGACATTGGAGGATGAATCAAGACTTGGCTATTCTACAGCTATACCTTCCCCCTCTCTTCCACTAACAAGCCTCTGACAGTCAACACACCTCTGGCACGTCCCAGTACAAGCCCTGCCCCTTTTTATAGATAGTCTTAAGACTTTAATCCGGATCCACTGACAGACTTATCCCCAGTCAATAGGGTAAAGAGAAGCTCATGCTAGGGATGTGCACACTTGTCCAAAGGCATGTATCATCAGACATGACCTGCATTTTAAGTCACTGCTCACCTTAAAGGAAGGGTATTGAGTGGAAGTAACCCAGATTATATGGTTAAAGAGCTGTACAAATTGTTGAGAAATCCACATTTTCAGATGACTACCACATACAAAATAGTGGACACAACTACTACATCAGATTCTGAAAAAATACAACTAAATAAACAAAAATAAGTTAGGATTGTTTCAGTCAAGTCAAGACAACAATTATTCTTTATCTTTCAGAGGGTACTGTATGGTCTCACATTTCTCTCCTGTTGCGTGTGTGTGTGTGTGTGTGTTTGTGTGTGGGGGATTTCTCTGTCCTGCTTGTCTTCAGTGATCCAGGTGCCCTCAGGTCCCCCAGTTCTCTGCTGGAGGTATGCGTGTGGAATCCCTGGTTATCTGTCGACCCTGCAGGACCCAATTAGTCTTTGTTAAGTCTCCTCCCTGCTTCCTCTTCTGCCTCCACTGAGACTGATCACCCCCGTCTCCAAAAGCCTGCACACATGCTTATATCACAGCTCACATGCACTTTGTAATTGTCACAAGAGCCACTTTTATTTTGCCTCACTACTCACTACACCCTCACCTAGACGCAACCCCCATCCAGATTTCAGGAACAGTATCATGAAAACTGAGAGGCCACAAAACCTGCTAAGAATGTCACTGTTCTAGGGAATAATGTCAAAATTGTTCAAATTGGATACAAACAAAAATAAAAAATAATAATTTATCGTAATCTATATTCTTATTTGGATTACAAGAACACTTCTTTTTTCATGCGTTGGGTATGTGATCCCATTCATTCTTATGAGCTGTACTTTGAGACTGTGGGGTTGTGGAATGAGTAACATGCACACTAATTGCCTGTGGGTGAGTCATGTTGCACTGAGGTCTCCTCAGAGTGGCCCAGCAGAGTCTCGGCCCTTGCTTTGTGTGAGTGGTGTGGTGGTTCACCTGATCAGGTTGACGCTACTCATTATTGGTTATCACACTTGATTAGCCTAGGAGATAAAAAAGCAATGATAAATCTGCCAATCACATCTTCTAAGATTCAAGGATACAACATCAACTCCTCTCATCTCACGTTTGCTTCTATTCGGTGTTGCTGTATGGTTGAAAGCTTCCTGTTCCCAAAGCCTGTGCGGGGGAGGGGTGGTAGAGGCATACATTCAAGCACACATTGTAAAGAGATGATTAGATCAGGACAGACAGATACAAGCTAGCCGTGAAGCGGGCGGCAGACGGTGGTCCCTCTTCTTTTAGAGACAGAGTACAGTCGAGGGACTGGAGAGACGTGACCTTGCTGGGCTTATCTCCCGCTCAGGGAGTGACCTCTGATGAGAGGTATGGATCCCCATGATCCCGCTCCCTCGCTGGGCCCTCAGTCTGGCCCTCCAGCTGATTACTCCGTGAGCTCAGCGTATGACTCCCTCCCTCCTCGTCTGTCGTCTGATTACGTGATCAAACACTATCTTGACTGACCCAGGAAAGGCATACGGAACCCAGAATAACTAGAAAGCCCCTCTGCAAATCCAATTTGAACACCTCATATTGTGGAGGATGTTAGTCTGTCCCCTGATGGATTTGATGGGGGCACCCGCAGCAGAGGCATGGCAGAGCTAATACAATGTGACATTGTCATGAGTGGCTTTTCTCACCTCCCTCAATTTATAATATAATCCTTTATAGAATAAGATTAAATGTTTGGGTGAGACAGACAAAACATGTGTATTGAACAATCAAGCCAGTGTCAGCTTACTGGAATGTGCTCTGTAATCCTACCGCACAAAACAATCTTCTATTCATGATACCATACACCAAAATTACTGAGCAAGTTTCTATTTGAATAATTAACATGGATTCTTGGGGAAGGAGAAGAACTGTGGGTTATTGCAAAATTGTCCCTGTTGCGGTCCTGGCCTGGTCCTGGCCCGCCATGTGTGGATGGGGTACACTAATTTGATTTCACGGCATGCTGTTGAAGATGCATTAATCTTTCCCAGACCATTGCACGCCCCTGAGCAGCTGGAAAACAGAGGCATAGTGGATGCAGAGAAAGAGAGAGACAAATAGGGAAAGAGACAAAGAAAGGGGGAAAAAGAGAGAGAGAGAGAAGAGAGAGAGAGAAGAGAGAGAGAGAAGAGAGAGAGAGAGAGAGAGAGTGAGAGAGAGAAAGAGAGGGTGAAAGAGTGTGAACGAGAGAGAAAGGGGGAGAGAGTGTGAGAAAGTGAAAAGAAGAAGAAGAGATAGATTGAGAAAGAAAAGAGAGAGGTGGACAGGGTGGAGGCTGTACGTGCCTGCCATGCTAACCATGTTTTCTTGCCAACAGAGGAGCGTCCCTCCGGGCAGGCCGTGTAAACAGTGCACACCATCTCTAAATCACATTTACACCCTTAGAGACTCTCCCTTTCTCTTTCTCTCTCTCCTACTCTCTCTCCTTCTCTGCCCCCTCCACTCCACTGCACTTCCCTAATGAAAGCCAGGAGAGATGGTCAGTTGAGCTGTCGTGGTGATGTCAGTCGTTTTACTGTTTAACCTCATGTGAGGTGTGTACTGTTGCCAAGTTTGTTAAAGTTGCACTGATGCCCACTCTGCTATGGACATTGTTCTGGACTCTTCTAGTTTTGGGATTCAACCTCTTTGACCAAAATGAGAAAACCAGTTGTACTCGTTTCCTAATGAGATACTTATACTATGAATCAATGTTATTACATATTTTCTAAATTTTGTTCATATGATCTTCTAATTACTGTTAAGTTATTCTATGGAGGAGTGCTGCAGTGATTGTATGTGACTGATAACATTAGTATTCAGTGGAGTAATCTGTGGTAGCCCACAAATAGCCAGACCCCTATAGGATTGCTTCCAGTCAACTGTTTCCACTGGTAACTGCTGTCACACAGTCAAAGCTAATCGATAGCCTGAAGGCTAAGTCTCACATGTTACTTTGGAGCAGAGCAAAAAAATAAATATCCTCTGATGAGAAAAGTCCCACAGTTGATTTTGGACAGTGGATATCAAAGAGGCGGAGGGAAAAGAGAAGAATTTGATAAATAGGCCTACCACAGACTCTGCCTCACTGGAAACCCCCACCCGCCCCACATATCTGTCCTATTGGCCCACTCAACTGCCATTTCGCTCTAGGGGGACCGCACAGTCTGCCAACACCTTTCTTGTCTCATTCCAGGTCCATTTGAACATCTCGGTGGTGAACGCATGAAGCGCCATGTGCCACACAGAATCCATTCCCCCTCCCCTCCTGGTTTTCAAAGGAAATGATAAAGGCATGAAAATATGAAAATGCTCTTCACAGGGGTCTGCGAAGAGGCAATTTCCATCATGCCCATGTCTATTTCCTGTGTAGGAGAAATAACACACATTTCTCTGATGTTTCCCCACACAGAGCAGTGGTGAGTCTGCCTCTACTGAAGCTGACAGAGGACTGAACAGATTGGGGGAGTATTAAATTAGGGGGGAAGCTGGAGTTTTTTTAATGTTTAGTTTACACCCCTGGGGTATGTAATCATGGCCATGGCAACCCTGGTCTGGCTTATTAAAATATTCATGTATTCTGAGTTATTTGTTCAAATAAAACTTTGTGGTTGTCTTTGATGAGCAGTTTTTACTAGTCTTTTGATTATGGTTCAGTGTATATGTGAAGTCTAACCCATATTGGACTCATTGTGAAACTATAACGTGTATTCAAGCCTGAGGCAACAGTCAAATGCTGGGTAAGATTATGACAAAACTCAAATATACACGTTGATGCTGCATGGTGAGTTATTTTGGTGTGTGCACCATAGTATTTACCATCATGAAGTACAATGTTTATTTCTGTTGGCTTTTGTCCTTTTCATTTCCCATGTTAACTGATCTTCTGATTAATGTGGCCCTGAGATCAAGTGTTAATAATCCAACCATAATTAATGGCCTTCATGATCCCAAAGGTTGATATGATATCTGTTCGCCAGGTATCATGTGTGTCTGAGAGTACATGGTCATTGTGCAAACCAATTATTTTTATTGCCTCTGCATGGAGATTAATCCTGGAGCTGCACGCATGAAGGACAGATAGCAACCCACGTCAGAATTTGATTAGCTGCTCTTGCTGGGTAAATAAATGAATTAATCCTGTCTATTGTCCTTGAGATTAATTCAGCCAGAGTTCTCAAGGGAAAGGGGGGAAGTTAATTAAGATCATAGGAAGACTGCATCGCTGTCTAGCCTCTCAAAGATACAAGAGCACCAGGCCCAAGGGCTTCAAGCCTGTAGGTGCCATATCCCACTGTTACCGGGGGAGAGCAGGATCATCAGTGAGAAATAATTACTATTGGTGTGTGATTGCAATAATGCATATATTGATTATGTGATGGATGGTTTGTTGAGAAACACTTAGCAGGGGACCAATCTGTCCTCAGACAAAAGGTTTGAATGATCACACCTGATTTTCCTTAACTGGAATCCAAAGCCTGCTCCATGCCAGAAGAAGGTGTTAAAGAGATGATGTAAGGGCTTTGTTGGCAATTGGGCTCAGACTGCTCCTGGGATTGGTACATATCCGGTTATATTTGCTAATATTAATACTCAGAGCTGTGTTAATATTTGCTCTGGCTGTGTGGGAGATGTGTAATTCCAGACTGCAAAAAGACAGCTTTGTCTGAAGCTAATTCCCACTCTTCCCACTGTCTGTGTTTCTGAAAAAGAGTCTTGTGTTGAAATAAAATACTGGGTAGAATTTGAAGCATTGCCTACAAACTCGAAGCCAGAACAATAGTTTTCCCATCTGTGTGCAGATTTGTCATACAATGTGCAAGCCAGACTTTACTTTTCCATGTTGTTTAATCAAGTGAGCAGCTTCTGTTTGGTCTATCACAGCAGATTGTATGGAGTATCTTTCCTGGAAGATGCTATAGAAATGTCAGGTCAGGGCAAGACTCAATACAGGACTGTCTTTAGGGACTTGTAGGAGGTAGAGCTGTCAGGGAGTGAAGGCACAGAGCTTATGGAATCAACACCTCAGCAGTGCTAGCTCCAGCCACACGTTAATGGATGCTAGCGTAATTGCACATGCCATTAAGTAAGAGCAGATCTATCAAGGAGTGCACACATCGTTATTTCTCTGTGCAACACCTCATTAATATTTGTTGTCTTCTCCTATTTTTCCCTCTCTTCTCTCTCCCATGATGTGAGTGGGGAAGAGAGTAGGGCAGCAGCCCTGCTATGCAGTATTGAAAATGACAGGGAGATGAATCTTCCTGACTTCAGGCAGATGTTTACTGTTCCGCATTCAAATTAGTGACACGCCCCCGCTGCCCACAACAACACAGCCTCTGGAAAAAGTCACACGTTGTAGAAGATCATACTGCACAAGAGGCCAGGGCGTCTTTGCGGGTGCCTGTGATTTGTGTGTAAAAAGGTCACATGGCTGAAAGCGAGGCGTGATCTATTCATCAAAGTCACAGGCGGAATTGCCACCTCGCTTCACTCCCTTTTGTTAGTGAGGTTGAGGTCAGGTGTGTTGTGACCTGCAGTTAGTGTTGCCTCTGGAAACTAGAAACCTAATCCTGGTGCTCCACCAGAGGTAGGGTGAGAACGGCAGAGATGTTATCACCTAAAAGCATGAAATGAATAAGCTCAAATAAGCCAACTGAGCTGGATCATCTGTGCGTGAAAAACATTGCCTCGGCAACATGCTCTTTGGCAAAGCAAGCAAAATCTTGATGGGTGAATTCATCACTCAATAATGTTTCACGGTATCAGCAATTAACAGTGTGAGGTAGATGATGTTGATTCGTTCCCCACCTCCTGAGGGAAAGATCAATCCTCCAATCTGTGAAGGTAAACTGCAGTCCATTCACCCTCTCTGAAACAGCGCTGCAATGGTACAGGCCAATATGTGAAGCACTGGTTAATTTAAGAAAGTGTTGTACAGCATTATCATGACATATGGATAATGGATAATCTAGTAAGGATGTGTAGTAGGACATCTGCAATTATGCAGTTATGCAGTACTTCACTAGATTTCACTAGACCTCAACTTTAATACAGCACCAGAGCATGTTCACATTCTCCCGGCTGAAGAATCTGAAACAATCCTTTGCCTTCCAAGATTATTTCCCACATTGTGTCTCTCTCACTCTGCCTTGAGAGTTTAACTAACTGTGGTGATCAAGAATGGGCCAGTCATCCAAGAGAAGCCTGCCTTGCTCTGATCCTTCATTCCATCTGACTCCTTTATTGTTGTCCATTTTTGCCCATGTTGCTGCATCTGCTTTCTGTTGCAGGACGTGTAAACGCTCCTCCTTCCACAGCAAATCTCATCAGTCTGAGAGACATATTCTCATTTCCTCTGAATAGTGGAGAAATGAAAATCATACTCTGCTGCCCTAATTACATAAAAATGAAATATAGTTTCCAATATCACATAGAGGGGAAGATCATTTCTATTGTTTCTATTATATTTCTCTTGCTCTGGCGGTGTAATAGTCACAGATGATGGAATGTGTGATATTGCAGGGCTAATGGTGTCTAAAGTTTCATAACACAGTATGAGGGTTATTTCAGTACTGCCTTTGCCTTGCACCACATGGGGTTGATGGCACTAGCACTGGGTTAGTGAGGAATGACAGTATGCATTAAAACTGCAGGCTGACATTGTGGAGGTAGACATTTCATGAAACTTCACTTCAACTGTCAGAGGCAGTTAAAACTTATGAGCCACCTGAGGTGAAGTACATCTTGGCATAGAATATGTGCTACCGGATCTCATGTGACAAGATCATACATGAACTCTGCTGACTACACATCTATTGAATAGCCGTTGCTGTGTTTGATTGGAAAAGTTCACACTATAACTTTTCATGTGATTAATGTCTTTGATGAAAACAAAGTTGTATTTTACAAAAGGTGAAACGAAACGGAAAGATATACATCATGTCTTGCGCTCAGATTCATAGACATTGTCATGCGTTTTACGCCACCACACAAAGCTACACAGACATTAACTTTTCAAAAGATAGATCGGTTTCCTAAAAAATAAGTAATTGAACGTGATATAGCTCTCAGCTGAGATCTTTACCAGTAATTGAAGGGTCAGAAAAGGGCAGACTTCAGATTTACTGCTGCTATAATAGCATCAGATAAGGCTTCCCAGTCTGGCAAGTCCACACTGTAACAATAATGTATAGCTTTGTTTACAGTTAGGAGCCAAACTGCAGAAACACTTTTTCACTCCTGCCATCTTATTACAGTTATTTGGAATGAGGTAACAATATCAGAGCACCTTCCTGTGATCTAACTAGACCTGCAGGGAATATGTTTGTTGTGACTGATATGACTGGAAGACACCCCCATCACTCCTCCCCCATATTACTGTCATGTTACAGAGAAGCAATATCATTATTGTGCATGAATAATGCTAACCAATGGCTCCTTCTAAATTACATGAGAGGAAAAATTGTCCCCTTAAGGTAATTGAAGCCCTCTGAGTGGAGAAAGAATCTGATCAATTAGTCTAAATTTTAGATTATTCTCTATCACATGCTCAATTTCTCAGTCAATCATACAGTTTGGCATCAATTGAGATGCAGCTGGAAAAACTGAATACTGTGGTCACTGCCTTTCCCAGGTGGTTGTGGACTGTAGCTTGCCGTTTCACCTATGAGTGATGGTCGTTGTGATTCCAGTGACTGGGGTGTGGTTGAGATGACATCCGTGTTGTTAAGCACAACTGTGACCTCCTGTGGTGGAGATCCTACAGCAGCCATCAACGTCTCCCCTCTAAGCTTAGAATATGACACACACTACAAGCACACTGTTAGAGATCAACTCAATGTCAATGGCTTAGTTTTATGGTAGTTTTGGACTTAGTTGGCAAATAATATTTGGATAATCCTTTGAATAATTTATTTTTAATGTATCCTATTTTGGTCAAATGTCCCAGAAGATTTGCAAGACATTCCTGGTGGTGATTCAAGGATAATTCATACAATTACCATTATTCCCAAATAAGTATTTATTTTCTGTGTGCTTTCCCCAGAGCGGATTACACCACCTGTATCTGCCGCTCATTTAGCAAACCCCTCGGGGGACAGACGCCTTCTCCAAACATAGACCACCAGTATGCACACACTCTCTAATGAGGCCCTTATCTGCTTCTAGCCTCATTTTGACTCCAACCTCTCAACTCCACTCCTAACCTGTATTTACATATTTTCTGCCCACTCTGAGATCATAATCCAACAGTATGTCCTTGAAAGTAGATAAACCACTCACTCTCTCTCTCTTGCTCTCATTCTCTCTGACAACAGATATGAAAATCATATCATAGTTCAGTAATCCAATTAAAATGAGCATTCAGCAGCCAAAATGTAAATGAGGGAGCACCCTGGCTCCTGGTCCTTGCTGCCAGGCTAGCTCTCAGTGGGAGGTTGTCAAGTGTGTATTACCCACCGTGGGTGGCCCAGCACGGAGGAGCAGACAACATGCCCATCAGAGAAGAGGGACACTGTACCGGTGTTAACACATCTTAGTCCAACTAGTGTCAGTTTTAGCAGCATGGGCTGTTTGGAAGACATCCCACAGGATTTATGCTTCAAAATACATGTGTATACTAGGGGTAATTGCCTGTACCTTAACGACTACCCTTTCTGTGATGTTGGGGATTGTATTGGAGATACATTGTGAGACAACAGCTCAGAGACTCTGAGTCTTCATGCCCCTTAATCCTCTGGTGTCAGTATTTTTTCTGCTGCTCATTATCTTCCATCACAAAGGAAATTACTCTCACAACTGTGCCTCAGTTACATTTGAACAGAACGTGTGTCAATTCTTCTCCGTAATAAAAAAACACACACACACAACCTAGAGGGGATTAGGAATTCTCCACACAATCATCCCAAATCTCAGATCTCTCTCCATTCCTGACTTCCATACTTCTCCTCCGTTCAGAGATCCATACTTCCTAATTAGTGCCGATGAGAAGAGGGACTTCATTACCGCCAGGCTATGAATCATCATCTGCTGTAATAGGCCCTCCAGTCCCCCAGGAGGTGCCCTGCTCCAGCTCGGCCAGCTGTACGAGCCTCTCCTGGCCCAGATGGAAGCCAGCTTGCCGCCCATTCCTTCACAGTCGTACCATTTATAACCATGTCAGTGTGTGCTAAGAGACGCCTATTAATCATAGTTTGGGTACGTTTGAATGGAGTTTGGACACAGACTTTGTTGTCTTTGTCAAAGATAAAGTGGTTGAGATGAAGACTTGAATTTCAATTTCAAGTACACAATACATTCTCTCCAATAAAAAGAGAGATGTCAAAATGATTTCTTCCCTGTTGGACCGTGGTCATCATCCAGCATATGTTTTCCCTCGTTTACAAACAATACAGCAGGCTACTTCTGTGACTTCTGGAAGTGGATATGCAGTAAATAGAGAATGGGAATCCACTGTGGACTCTGGGTCTGGTCATTAGGAGTGAATGAAGGGATGCTGATGAAGAGCCATAGCCCCTGGTACAGCCCAACCAGAAGCAACATCACTGACCTATCAGAGTGTGCTGGTGCACAACCCATTACTCTCTAAGTCATAAATCTAGCCTAAACGTCTTAATGTCAGAGTGATTGATAATTACGATCAACCAAACATTTCTGGAGAAAGATTCTTTCATATTCTTCATGTTCCTGTCTGGACAATTATTGCTTTGACTTTCTCACAGTGATCAGCAAGTCTGAGCGCCATTTGGTCTCCTCCAAAATTATTTCCCAACTCTGATTGCTAATTGAAAAATTAGAAAGTCAATTAGAGGCTGTAGATCTAATTATGGAAGAATTGAATGGAAATCTAACTCCAAACTCGATTGCTCCCTCCAATTTATAATCTCCTCAAGGCTCCTCAAGGCTCTGTTTCACTCGTGCCTGAAATGCAATTGGCTTTTCGCACACACACTCATCCGACAGATCGATTTGAATTCAATCAGTCACTTTACTGGCTCTCTCTGAAAAAAGATGAAAAAATTATGTCAACTTATTACTTGCGTGATTTCTGGAATGGCTCTGTACAGCCGTTACCTCTCTTTCTTCCCGCATAAAGGAAACCCAACAGTCCCTCTCTAACTTGGGGCCTGCAGTGTTGTTACCAGGGCTACTGCTAGACGTGGCTGATGCTGGTTGACACGGTTGAGCAGCACCTCAAACATCTTAGTTAAGCACTTCAACACTATTCTTGAAGGAATTTACTGGCGAAATGAAGATGTCACTCATGACAAACTAGTCTGTGTGCACAGGCTGCTGAGTCATCCGTTATGTTGTCAGGGTGTCTGTCTAGTATCTATGGCTTCCCAGTAACACAGCCCTGCCACCAAACATTGTTGTTCACTAGTTGGTTTGCCTAGTGGAGGGGAGGGCGGCGGAGACTGGTTGATTATAAATAACAGCAGCCCTTTGCCTCGCAAGATACTGCATCAACATGCCCAGGGTATGATGCATGGTTTTCTCTGAACAGTTTGTGGCCTCACTGAAGGGGTTCTGACGAAGCACCTGAAGTGAAAAATGGAAAGACTCTTAGCTAACTGTAATCTATAGTTTCTCTTGCTCCATTGTGTATTTTATCTTAGATATTTTTCATTAAGGGTACTGCTGACTGCTGCATTTCCCACCACCATTCGCAAAACCTGTTGTCTGCCTTGTAGCAAAGAGTGTAAAGATTCACGAAAACTATTAATTAAGCACTTGGATGAATATCTGAAGACCAGATACAAATTAGGACAAATCTAATGCAGTTGGAGGTGTCCAAAACATACTGAACCATGTTTTCTCAAATACATGAGTTCATTATACACAGTTCATAATGGCAAAATCACCATACCAAAAAGTCACTTTTACGTAAGATATGATGCAATCTATAAACAGAACGTCTTTCTCTGTATCTTTAAATCCATACTGTGTAAGAAAGCTCTCAGCAAATAGACTGAATATTCATTTGCTCACTGCTCAGTGGGCCATCTAAGTCATTCATCCCCCTGTGGTTGTCTAAAGCACCTTCTCTCATTGACAGGGAAGGCAAGGACAAACCCTCACCTTCCTTCGCATGGCATGTCTGGTCTACTTTCTCTCCACTGCTGATGGTAAACTGCTCAAACAGGACAGCAGGTCCCCTTTAAAATTCTCCTTTGAAATGTCCAGGATGATGAATGAGACTATGGTTTAGCCTAAATAATTTGTTTTCATTATATTTTGACCACCATGTGACTCTGTGTGTGTGTTTGCATGGGTGAGTGTGTTGTGTGCATGTGTGTATGTGTGAGTGCATGCATGTACGTGTGTGTGTGTTTGTGTGTGTAAGTGCATGTGGGTGCTCATAGTCCATTAGAGATTTTGTGGCGTCTATGTTTTACTGGCAGACCTATCCTGTGGTTCTGCCCAGAATCAAATGGCCTTTGCAGGAAATGGGTTTGGAGTAGACTTCTTTTTTCTTTTGTGCACCACTTCTGATTCTCTCATAGATGGATTTTCTGGTCATAAAAAAACCCCCAGAAGAAATAAGGAATGTCTTTTTGTAATGGTCCTTTAAGAAACCATTAGGGAGTCAACAGTAATAAATAATGAGCAATACTGTAATGAGTTCGCAAGCGAGGCACTCCATAGCACTTATTAATGATGACTGGTTACAGACGCTTAATTTAAAACATTAACTCCGATTCATTTGTTAATATTTATCAGAGTGCATGAAGGATGACTGGGTTGGGAGCAGAGAAGTAATTACGCTGGGGGCTGAGGATGACTTCCTGTGACTTTCCAGGGTACCAGAAACTCCCCACCAAGTTCCCAAATGAACTCAATCTAATACTCAGATTAAACCCTCAGGATCTGTAGTTCTGGTCCAATCCAAAGCTGTGGAGCCAGACTCTACTACAGGAGGGGGCAGGCGTACCCACTGCCTAAGTGCAGGCTGCTAAAAGGAGCTGAAGATCAGGGTGGCTCAGGGCTACGTTAGAGTGGGAGCGTTTCAGACGAACAATATGGGAGAGGGATGACGGAGGTCAGGGAGACTTAGGTCTTGTCTGGTGTCTCATCTGCCCTCCTCTCTGTGTGTCCCGTGGGGAGACCAGCATGGCCCTGCCCTCCATGGGGCCTCGGTGCCCTGTAACAGAGAGAGGCCCTGCAGCCTCTGGTGACAGGGCCTGGAGAGAGGGGAGGGGGAACAGTCACTCCCATCTGGTTCATCCAGATCAGCCCAGTCAGGAGGGGGCCATGTGTCCCCACACATCAGTGACAAGACTACCCTGCCGACACACTGTCCACCGGGCCTGGACAGCTCTCCCTGTTGGCTGGAAACTTGCAAGTCCTACAAGATATTTCAGCAAATAGTTTGAAAATGATGAGCTGGGTTGAATCGTGTTGCATGTGTTGTTGATGTGGTATCAATTAGCTTTGGTGGCTAGACCTCTAACTATGGTCTGGTATAAGGAGGAATGCCTGGTTTTGGTGGTATTGCCCACTGTACTCACAGATGTGTGGGGCAACTGTGAATCATTATTTTGAGTGCGAAAGAGCTGACCCACAGTCAGTTAAATGTCTTTCATCGTCACCTTGAATGACATTGGTTCTTTCACTTTCTGTTCCATTCTTTCAGGGATTCGATGTTTGAGGCTGCAAGTCTCTTACTCATCGGAAGCAGATGATGAATTCCTGTTCTGCAGGCGTACATCAAAACCCCGACTTTCTTTTTCCCACTGTTCATGTGAGATCTTTAAGTAGGGCAGATTTCACGCTGTCCTAAGTACTGGTGAATATCAGCCCTTGTCACAGTCATTCAGATGAATTATTCTCATCTGATCGTCAGGCCCTAGCGTGTTGCCAGGGCCAACACATACACCCAGTAAATAATAGTCGCCTATCTGCTTGTTTACCCAGATAGAGAAGTGAAGGCTTTCTAGCCAATATTCCTGATATCCATGACTAGCTGTGATTGTGGTAGTTATTCTGCATTGAGTTCTCGTCCATCAGAACGCCTCTCCTCCTTCTCCTCCCCTCTCTCTGGAAGGGGGGGTGGAGGGTTCCTACCATGTGCACAAATGGGCACAAACGCAACATTTTCAGCAAAGCGGAGGAATAACAAATTTGCTGCATGAGCCGTCTATGAGTTGAGGTCACATCTTGTAGGAAATCTGCCACCCACATCTCGGATAATGGGTGGAATGCGTGGGTACTGAGTGGAACAACACTAGTGTTGAAGTAATCATGTTCAGACCCAGGCACAAAACAAACACATCTAATGCCACTTCCAATTACAACGAGAGCTTGAGAAGAATTGGACATGGTATATCTAAGTAGAAAAAAAAGCAGCGCATATGTATGTACAATGTTCTGAAAAGCTATTCAGCCTGATGAGGTGTTGATGAAAAAAAAACAACCTACTCAGAGATAATTGTTAACTAAAAAGCACAAATCAGAACAACACACTACACAACCTGTTTACAATATTTCCTATATTAATTGACCCCACTCTCCAGCCCCTGCTTAATGCTGGTTTTGAGCCATGTGGTAATTGCTTAGTGACTCATGAGCATTCGGGAACGTGGGTCTCTGAGCCACCTTGATTCCAGGGGCACCCTGGTGTGAAGGGCACAGACAGAGCATAATAAGGCTACTTAAGTTGCTAATTATGCCCAATGCTCGTTAGCTCAGAGGGCCGCTGCACCATGTCAGCCCCCCTGGCCTCTGCCCTCCCACTATCCCTGTCATTAATCACAGTGTCACAGGCAAATGATTGCATGGCTGTACTTCTATGCTGTTTTTCATCTTTAAAAAATCTTTGTAATTTTGCAACTGATGTGAACTGAGCAAATTTGACTCATGATATGAGGAGGAATGGCAGGAGTGTCACCATTGCGCTGAAACAAAAGGTAATTACATTTCCAAGCCCAGAAATGTATATGAAATACAACACAGATCGTGGCTTAACGCAAATGAACAAAAATACACAAAATGATTTCATCATAAGATGATTGATGCAACATTTTCCTTTTACTATTTAGAAGGCCTTGTGGATCTTGCTTTACGTTTGGACTATGTCTGGACACCATCTATTGTAAAATAGTTATTTAAGAAGTGGCCCAAACCAGTGAGCTCCCCTTGTGTCATCTTCAATACATGTCCTTGCTCTCTGCATAGCCATTTCTGCAAATCAAAAGAAATAACAGTAATGAAAGTGAACAAATGAAATCAAATAAAACAGGGTCACACATCACTGGAAGGGCAACAAATGGGCACTGGGATGGAAGTAATCTTGTGTTTCCTACAAAAAGGGAAAAAAGCCATCAGGGCTCTGGTCAAAAAAGCAAGTTGTTATTTCGCCTGAAGCGCAGCTAACTGCGTCAACAAAAAAATAGGGCTGCGCGGAACTTCGAATGACAGAGGAGGGTCGCTTATTTTAACGCAGAAGGACGGTTCCTTTGTGAAAAAGCGCTGAACTCTCACAATTTGTAGCAGGGTAAAAAATGGTTTAAATAACCTAAATCTTGTGCATATTTTGATTCCTTCTTTTGTCTGTGCTTTTGGAGGTATTTGCAAGTGCTTTTAAATTAGGTCTTCTTAAAGTGGTTTACTGGCAGTGAAAAGACAGCTTGGAAATGTTGGAAAATTTTATTGAGCCCTCACACCTAACTCATGCTCTCATTATGCTATGCACTGTATTTCCATGTTCAGTAACTCTATGGATATCAAATTTTATTCCTATATTAGTTAATGGGATTGACTTTGATATAATTTTCTTAGTTTTGGATTATGTGCTTTAGCAGTCATCAGTACATGGACATGAGGCTGATGTGCTCGACAATGAGTGGATAGTCCTAGTGGTTCCGTTATTTTGACTGAAGCTGAGTTTTTGAAGCCCTGTGGCTGCCCTTTCTTTAACTTCTTTGTTTGTTTCATTCAACCTCTCTCAACAAAACCTCAGAACACTGAGTCAAAATGACAGACAAGACAGTACTTCCTGCTAGAGATGTGTTTAAAACATTCATCACAGCCGAGTCACAGACGAAATAAGGAAATGTGTGTGTGTTGTGATAGATGTGTGTCGCTAGTGTAGGAATCGTCTGCCAGGTCATTCTTGGTGATGACAGATACTGACAGTTCTAAGGGAGCTGCATTCCTAGAGACAAAATCATAGAAATTGAATGGGTGGAGATCTCACAATGGAATAAACTGTCCAAATGGTCTGCTTTGGCAGTGCTGCCAGTAGCCTGTGTTCACGCTTCACTGCAACAGTTCTGCCTCGAGGATAACCGTAGAAATGGGTATTTGCTTACAGATATTAAAAGTATATAGGCTCTTTCTCTGTTTACTCTGTTTAGACTAACATTTAAAGCTTCTTTCTCCAATTGACTTTGTCTGTGTTGAGCAAATAGTCAAGACCATTTGCTTGAAACACCTGTTTCTTAGCAGAATTTAGTCTAATTGCTACACCTGTGATCTCCTATGTAGTCAAAGACATGATAAAGCAAGGGGTGCAACTTCCTCCCCTGCTCTGGTACCTCAGTGACATCTCCCCGTGACTTTGGTTTTAGCAGTATAATAAGGTCTGATACACACTCCTCCATGGCTGCAATTTCTTCTCCATTTGAGGCTTCATACAACATAACACAGGCAGCACAGGATGATTTTCACAAGGCATTGTTCATTGTATCTCTAGATTCCTCATTGTGTACATTGTGTCTGTTTTGCAGTGTTGGTGATATGATGCTTTTTGGCAGTGGCTGGGCAGGGTGGGCTCTATGTAAGAGCTCCACAGGGCTCTTAGATGATCAGTAATACTCGTATTATCTATTACAGCCATAAACAGCAGGGCTCCTGTGGGCCATTTGTTTATTATTCATGGAAATGATGTACTGCTGAAGCTGGAAGTCAGGTACGTTCACAACTATGCCATAGATACTGTTGCATCCTATTTGTTCGCTCCAAAAGATGCACCAAAACAGGGTTACCAGTTATCATGTCTGTATCCACAAGTCTTGTTTTCCTCCTTATTGCAGCTGTTCACATGGGATTTCCCCTGATCCTCATCCCCATCTCATCCTGGGCATGTGTTGCATGTTATAGTTGTTTTGATCTTGATTTAAGGGAAAACCCTTTCCCTCTCTCTCTCTCTCTCTCTCCCTCCCTCCCCAGCCCCTTTCCATAGCAGGAGAATGGGGATAGACATTCATCTGGGCCGCCACACCGCTCTTCTCTAGAGGAGGATGAAACATGCAGGCGCCAATTAAGAGTCAATGGCCGCCATGTTAACCCTGGGAAAGGTGGGCTCACCTCTTCCTCTAATGATGTAAACGCCTCCTGACAGCGGCCCAGCGCTCAGCCTGCCCTGCATGATGAATCACAGCCGCCCTAGCTTGCTAATGTAATACCTCCCACACACACACACACACACACACACACACACACACACACACACACACACACACACACACACACACACATACACACACACACACACACACTTACACACTTACAAACACACACACACACACACACGCACACACACACACCCACACCCACACACACACACACACTGTCTCCATCTGCCTCCCTGTCTCACCCCATCTTATGCACTTTCTCTTTTCATCAACCCACCCCTCCATGGTTTTCTCTACATCTCTCTACAGAGGATGTTTTCTCCAATAAATTGTTGTGCCAGACAGAAGGGATGAAGAGTCAGCATTTGTCGGCTAATGCAAAATCAAAGTGTTTCAAATTTCTCTAGATAATGTAGATAATGCAAAAACAAAATACGCATAAAAGCCAACCGTCCATGGAATGACAATTCTTTGACAGCATTCTGCATCATTATACAGAAAATCCCAGACAATCACAGTATTGTTTTTTTTGTTTTATCTGATTACGTAGTTTACTTTACAGTTTACATTCTCATAGTTTGAAATTAAACAAAATAACCCAGCACTGGTCTATACAATGTTTATGCATTTTTGTTGGGACAAGGGAGTTGTGGAAACTGTGAACAATTTAATGTCTGCCACTTTACAAAAAGGCTTGTCTTTATTCAGAATGTCCCTCCGTGTCACCATGACAGGAAGTGTGTGACTCATTAGAGAGGAGGGGAGGGCATGCACAGTGGCTGAAGGGCATGTCCCTGTGGGCAACCTAAACCATTGGCACATTTAGCCCTGCATGGAGCTCCCCTCGCCCTGCCCACTCCATCACCGCAGGCCTGGCACATGTGTGACATCTAATTGATTAATTATTAATGTGAACAGATGTTTGGGTTCCAGGCTGGCACCAGACCAGCTTTCCTGTAACACCTCCTAGCTGTCAGTCTCTGCTTTGCCAGTCTGCATGAGGCAACGCTTTGGTGATCAGGAAAAAAAAGTCAACTATGTGATAGAATTGCAAATGATGGGTCTGAGAGCCATTCATCAGATTTGTTTGGCCTTTTCCTTATCAAAGCGGATGCAAGTGCCCTGATAGCAGAAGTTCCATAGGGACACAGCTTGCTTCTCTAAAGCCCACTTCAGGCTGCATCCTAATTGTGCTAATGCCCAGTCTAAGTGGTCTGAGTTGTCAGACTCCGTGCAAAAGCGATGGAAATCTAGAGCATATGCAGGCCTCATTAGCTCATAATCACAACACATTACCTCTCAAAGGAAAGCAAGGATGAGACTAGAGGGTGTCAGAGTCCTGACCTCCCTCTGTGGATGACCACCAAGGCGGCTGACACCTGGTATGATATCAAAGGAGCCCTTATCTCAGCAGACTGGAGCCCCGTTGCTAACCCCTCAGAGAGCCCGCCATCCTCAGAGGCTTTGCATGCCTCGCTAAATGTCATCCATTCTCACAAGCAGTCACCCAGCCAGCCAGCCAGTCAGCAAGCCAGCCATCCAGCAAGCCCTCCTCAAGTCTTAATGTCAGACAGCGGCACACACAGAGCAGATCCGTTTCCAATGCTCTGAAAGGATAATAAGTATTGTAGCTAAAAATTGTGGGGCTTTTGTTCTAATGAGATGGAGAGGAGAGCTCTAAAGCTCACAGTGAAAGTCTAATTAATCACTCACGGTGGCAGGTTCCCGTGGCTATCCATTAGAGCTTCATTCTACAAGTCACCCTACCTCCAATCCTGCTCCCATTGTTGGCGATGGCTTTGTAATAACGGCGGGAGTGTGGATTGATCACTCCAGGTCTGAGTGGGATACATGTGGAGGGGTATAATGATCGGTGGACTACCTTTCTCAGCAGCCATGTACACCCCAGACAAAAGATTTACCCACTTCACAGCTTCAACTCACATATTCTATTCTCACATTCAAGCACCAGCCAGATTGTGTTGGCCATCAGTTTGATGGGAAAAAGGCGATAACAGTCATTTCAAGGATTTCTAGATTTCGGTCTCTCTTCTCACCAAGACACACTGTGGTAACTGTAGAAATGCTATGATTTTCCTCAAGGTATGAACTGGTGTTGAGAGACATTTATGGTTCTATCATTTAGTCAGAGCTCCCTGTGGCCTATGTAACACACTGTTGATGGAAGCAACCTAGCATAAATTAGAGAAGAGCAGTTTGGTGATTCCTGGGAGGGTCATGGAGTCTGCATGGGGCTGGGTCCTGGTCTATGGGGCTGGGTCCTGGTCTATGGGGCTGGGTCCTGGGCCATAGGGCTGGGTCCTGGGCCATGGGGCTGGGTCCTGGGCCATGGGGCTGGGTCCTGGGCCATAGGGCTGGGTCCTGGGCCATGGGGCTGGGTCCTGGGCCATAGGGCTGGGTCCTGGGCCATAGGGCTGGGTCCTGGGCCATGGGGCTGGGTCCTGGGCCATGGGGCTGGGTCCTGGGCCATAGGGCTGGGTCCTGGGCCATGGGGCTGGGTCCTGGGCCATGGGGCTGGGTCCTGGGCCATGGGGCTGGGTCCTGGGCCATGGGGCTGGGTCCTGGGCCATGGGGCTGGGTCCTGGGCCATAGGGCTGGGTCCTGGGCCATAGGGCTGGGTCCTGGGCCATGGGGCTGGCCGTGGGAAAGGCAGGGGACAGGCAGGCAGACAGTCTCTGCTGGATCCCCCTGCTGAGGCTCAACAACCAGCACATTTGTTTTTCTTCTTAATGATGGCTAATTGCTTCCACTAGATTACCTAGCAGGGGATGACAAACACCCCCGCGCTCCCTCCCGCCTCTTTTAGAAATGAGGGCTGGTTCCCCTCAGGTCAACTGTCACTCCTGCCTCACCACCCAGGGGGCTGACGCCTCCACACGCCTCCACATGCTCCTCATGAGCTCATCGTTTGGGGGTTGATGTTCCCATCTCCAGCAAGGACAGCAAGTGAAGCAATAAATCCCATTACTCTGAGGATGTGACAGCACAACAACAACAACAAAAATATTGTAAGCACTCTGATACGCAGTTTAATAGACAATGCCATAGGCATGTCATCATCTCTTCCTTGTGTGACTGGACTATTATGAGGCTAACTTTTTTTTTATAGTCCGAAGCTCCATGATACACTTCTGTCAAAGTAAAGACTCTGCGGTCTGTTAGAACCCCCCCCCCCCCCCCCCCCCCCCACCTCAGGCCCCTGGGTGGACAGTCTGCTCTGAAAAGTGTGCGTCGGTAAAAGTTAGTGGCTGATTTAGGAGCGTGGTGGTGATGGACTAAAAGCCATAGCGGGCTTATCGCCGCATGTCTCATTAATGCAAATCTGGCTCTGGCCGACAGCAGGGAAATTGGCTGCGTTCATGGGTGAGTGTGGGAGGAGGCAGGAGAGAGGTGAGGAGAGCATTCAGAGGTTAAACCCACTAGGCAGAGCTAGGGGAAAGTCAGCCATGGATTTGATGGCAACATTTTGTTTCTGCTGACTTGCAACACACCTGGAATATGGGAGCTTTGGCACACATTACATTTAAAAAGAGAGGGAGATAACTAGTGGGTGGAAGAAGAATGCTGGGAAATTGATTTCTCTGGTAGCTGCCTCATGTGAGTGTTCTTCAGCCCAGCATCTGAGTGAACTTAAATAAGCACAGTGAAGCAAACACTTGATGTGTCACTGCTCTACAGAACAGTACTTACTGTCTGCAGCCAAGGCAGACGTCGAGAGTATAATCGTTCTAATAAAGCTAGGCATTTATGCTACGCCCCTGTTCCTAATATTAGGTTTGTTTCTCTCTCTTGTTGTTGCTGCTTGTTTCGTCTCATTCTGAAGTTTCCAGGACATCATGCTATTGAAAATAAACTGCACTATTCCCAATTAAATTGACATGGCCCAAAAAGTTTCACCATCAGCTTGGAATATGTAATAAAGAGGTATTGGTGCATGAGAAATTATATTTGGGAGGATCCGCAACGAAACACTGCGTCATAGTATGAGTTGAGTGACACAAGTGCCTCTTGTTATCATATTTCAGTAGAAACTATTTCTGTTACAGAACCACTTATTAAAGAAAAATACAGACACTGGGACTTCTTCACACTCCCATCTCACAGCATGACCTTTCAGTCTGAACAAACATGTTCAGACTGAAACTTTGTTCATGAACCAAACTTTATCCTAATAATTAAAGGATGCATAAAGAGTGTTGAGGAAGCTACCAGGACTTCCACCAAAGGGTGCATCAAGTCAAACCAGCTTCATTGTCTTTCTAAATGTGCATCCTACTTTGGTTGTACTGTATTCAACATCATTCTATACTGTCTGCCTGCTTGCTTCTTCCAGTGCCTCTGGGTGACATTGGATGGATTGGGCTCCAATCCCTAATTTAGATTGTTCTGTGGAATATTGTGTTTGCAAACTATTCTAGAACTGTCTAACTGTGTTAATAACAGCTCCAGATGGTTATGCACACCATTAATATTCACTGTGACAGAGTGGTGTGGGCGGAAAATTAGATTAATGATGTGCTGTTCACGGTTACATAGCAATATGACATTAATGACAAAGAGCAACAGGAATTAGGAAGTAGAAATGAAAACAAAACAATCAGAAATGATGATGGGCATGAATCATTCATGTTTTTGTTTTGGTATATAGTGTTCCTTATAAATCTTTTTTTTTTTCTTTCTACAGTTCTGAAGCTTATTTCTAACAAGCAACATCATAGATGCAAAGAGGTTTTAAATGTTTAATTTTTTTTCAGTGTGGATAAGGTCAAAAGGATCACAACACACTCATCAGACACAAATGTGTGTCATGTTGTTGCTTCAGGCACTAGAGCGAGGGCATGCATGTATGAACGCATTATGTTTTAACACATGGATACACTGGAGGCAACAAAGAGATCTTTCCTACTTTGAGAGGAGAGAAGTGAACAACAGGACGGAGGAAAGGACTGGAGAAAAGGGGGATGGAGGAGACAGTGGAAAGTGTGGTTGTTTGGGAGAGAGGAGTGGTGGAGGAGAAGGTAGGAGAGAGGAGAGGGGTGGTTCAGGACAAGGTAGGAGAGAGGAGAGGGGTGCAGTACAAAGTGGTGCAGAGCAGTGAGGGGTGTTGGGAGTGCAGAGGAGGCAGTTTCCTCTCCTGCTTGTGTGACCCTCAGTCCCAGCTCCTTCAATACCAGGGACAGAGCAGCACTGCAGGTTAACATTCAGCACATCTCCTGCAGCCACCATGTCAATATGGATTAGAGAACTGGAAGGCCCGGGAGGGAAGGAGCCTCCACCATCTTCAATTACAATAAGCAAACAGCTCCTGGACACAGGAGGAGGAGTGCGAGAGGACAAGTGAGGGAGGGAGGTGGAGGAATGAGATAGAGAGGGATGGAGGAAAAGGCTGGGAGAGTGAGAGAGCAAGAGAGAAAGATAGTGTGTGAGACAAAGAGAGAGAGAGAGAGAGAGAGAGAGAGAGAGAGAGAGAGAGAGAGAGAGAGAGAGAGAGAGAGAGAGAGAGAGAGAGAGAGAGAGAGAGAGAGAGAGAGAGAAAAGAGAGAGAGATATATGACTGGTTTGGCCCACACTAGATAAAGTAAACATAATTAGCTTAATAACCATTTCAATTAGCTGTAACCCTCATGACCACATGCTAATGAAACACTAAGACCAAAATGAATGAGAAAAATAATTTCTAATTACAATATGGTTTAAAGGCCTTTGCAGGTCCAAACATGAATGATGTTAGTCTGAATTTGCCCTAATTTCCCTGCTATTACCATCAATGCCCAACCATGCATGGATATTGCTCACTGCATGATTCATATATTCCAAATAACCATTATGTGTCATGCAGGAGGATGCTAGAGCTTGCTGTAGCTCAGCTGATGTGCAATTACCAGTCAATCTATTATTTTCATTTAATGGAACCAATGCCAGAGTGGTGTGTGTCTGTTAAATTGCTGTTATGGACTATTACTTTCATCTTTTTAAGGATGGTTTCCTACTGTGATGTTTATGCTACATTACGATGCAGAAACACTGGTATTGTGAGACAATAAACGTCTTCCTCCTGGTTTCAGTGTGATAAAAGAGCGGAGATATTCTTGGTGGTGTAAGACACTTCACCAGACCCATGTTTCTGCCACCATCTGCTCTGCGTGGCATCATGTCATCTCTGGATGCTGGCACATCGGTGCTGGCACATGGGCAGAGCCAGGCACACATCCTTGGGGGTTTGTCTGGGGATTTAATAATGAACAAACAGCATTCTTCATAGGGTGGAACAATTGAATAATATTCTGTAATACTATGTGACTTCCCTGATGTTGTTCACCATTCTGAAGTGAAAATGTACTATTTTATTAGAAATCGAGCCTTATTTTCTCTCTCTCTCTCTCTCTCTCTCTCTCTCTCTCTCTCTCTCTCTCTCTCTCTCTCTCTCTCTCTCTCTCTCTCTCTCTCGCTCTCTCTATCTGTCTCTCTCTCTCTGTCTATCTGTCTCTCCCTTTGTCTGACATGATAAAATATGTGTTTGGTCATCTATCTACTGGACCAGGATTAGAGGTTAGGAGTGTTCTTCACACCTATTTACTGTGACTAATGGGCCGACTACAGTGCCATGTTGATGAGAGATGAGATGAGAGACATAGAGGGCAGATCACTTTAATTTCCCTCTGTAATTAAGACCAGGAAGCATCCCCGCAGGAGGCCTGGTCAGCATCCCAGCTACCCGGCTAACCGGTCAGCCAGCCAACCGCTAAGCCAGCTTCAGCTTCCATACCCCAGGCCTTAGCTGCCTCATGGCTCATGCCTCATCCCTAACCATCATGCCTCCGCTCTCACCCCTTCATCCTTCATCCTCATAAATCTGCCCTCACTCTTGCTTCACCCATCCCTCATTCATCTGCCCCCCTCCCTAAATCCCCTCAGCCATTAGCCCCTTAGACAGGAGCTTGCGCTCACAGTTGTATGGGGCCCTTACAGCAGAACAGATGCCTGTAACATGTCCCATGTACCATTTAGATGAACAAGCAGTTAGGTACCAGTGTCAGATCTATTGTGTTACTGTATGATGTCTGTTTTGATTGTGGCTCTCTAGGACTCCATTTACCAACAAGTACCAACATGAAGACATTTTTCTATATTCTTACACCTGTGACTTCTCATTCTTCCCTACGTTCACTCAAACCTGAAGCGTAACGTTTTCCAATGGGCATTAATGTGGTCCCCTCGCAGGTTAATCCTCATTTTCCTGGAATTGCACTTTGCAGTTTAAGGTCAACTGCTAATGCTAGGATAGAGACATACTCCATACTCTTGTGTAAGAACACAGTTCAGAGGAAAATAATGTGCATTGGGCTCCCTGGCCTCCTGGGAGATGCTTTTAAATGGTTTTTACTGGAGAATCATTAATATTTTACAGAGTGTAATAGGCTTTAAGCCCTGGGACTGGGCTAGCGTCGTGATTACACCACACATTCTCATTAAAACTCTATCTGATTAGCTTTCGTTGTAAGGGGGAGCCTGGGTCCAGGAACTGCTTTGGTAATAGTTTTGTTCTAATTAAAGTATTACATGTTAGGGGCTTTTCAGTGGGGCACATGGCGCTTGCCTCTGCTCACAGCTCCTTTGTTTACCTGCCTCTAATGCCTCTTTTTTCAATCACACTGTGAGCGGATCAAAAAAGGCCATCCCGCAGGGGCACAACAACTTCCATCAAAGCCAGACACAATGATTATGGCGCCTCTTTATTATGCATGCCATAATAGTTGGGGAGGGATGCGGCTGTGTTTAAATCGTCTGAGCACCATGAAATGATGCTGCTAATACACAAGCCAGACGCTCGGCTGTTGGATGAGTCTGATATGGCTCATGTGGAGAGTTGTTTTCCCCTCTTGACCATCTCTAAATATGAATAATCTGGCCAGGAGGCTGAGGAGGCTGAATGCTTTCATTTGATGCTGTTTCATTTTGTACTGTTGACTATGTTGTTATAACTCAACAATTTGATATTATTCTTTGAGAGGACAAAACACTGTTCCTTGTATTTGTAATACATGTGTAAACTCTACACTTTATTTGTATTGCAGTGTCAATACAAGTAATGGCTATGGGTTTGAGAGCATGTCTTTTCTTCCTAATGATGAGCCCGCTGATGTGCTCAGTGTTTGGAGTGGAGCTGTGTGCAGGTGCTTTAGTAAAACTAAGTGCTAGGTTGAGGGCTTGCGTGAGAAAACTGTGGAGACTCCAGGCTGTATGAAAATAGAGACAGACAGAGAGGGAGGCAAAAGACAGAGGGGGGAGGGGGGGAGGGACACGAAAAAGGCAATGAGAAAGATAAATGGATGTTGAGAGGGCTGGAGAGAGAGGGAAAGAGAGAAAGTGAGGGGGAGACAGAGAGAGAGAGAGAGAGCATGTTGTGTTGGGGGCTTCATGGCTGTGTTGGTCCACGTGTGTCCATCCCTGAGAGCCATCCCTCCAGAGCTGAAACAGCCCCATCAACACGGGGCTGTGGTTTCTTGTTAACGTTATTGACAGGTGGAGCGTGAAGCCAGTTGTCCTCAGCGGGGGCCTGGGGGCGACCTCTCCAACTCCACCCACGGCCGAGGGACCCTGTCACCAACAGAGCTGCCATGAAGGATCGAAGGCCAGACAACATAAGCAGACAGAAAGACCCCGGTCAATACAATAAATATTGGAGGTGCGTCGACCATGGATTTGGTTGTCAAATCACCTTGTGCTGGTGACAGAAAATGGTTACATGTTAAAAATCTGACCTTTTCATTTGGCCCTCCGACCGCAGCTCTCACGACACAAACAAACACACACACACACACACACACACATGCAGTTCAATTACATCACACTAAAGTTCTTCAAACAGGGTATTTCAGCCCTCCCCCATACAAGGTTAAACTGTCCAAATATTTGCAACTTCTAATTTATGGACAGATCAAACATGCCGTAATGCAGGAGTCCGGTTGGGGTGGGGGAAAGGTGCTCCGCTTATAGGCTTGTGTTGACAAGGCATTAGAGGCAGGTGGAGGGGAGGCAGCTGGCCACACAGGGTGTAGGGTGTTGGCATCCTGAGGGATGAGTGCTGGCCAGCATGTTAATGACCACCCACTTCACTTCCCCCCAAAGGCCTCCAGTTCTGAATGGTTCTTTCCCTCTCTATCTGTTGGGACAACTTGAACGAAGGGAATACTCAGACAATAATAAAGATTGTGGTATTGGGAAAAATGTGATCTACTTTTGACTTATTGTAGGCAAAAATGTATCTTAAAGTTAATCTTGAAAAAAAGTGTTTATATTTGATGATAAAGTCCCAGACTATAATGTCTTTTCCCTGTTAAAACTCAAACCAATAGTGCACCCAGCATAATCTCATTTGGTTGTCTACAGTACATGACTATGTACATAATTGCTATGACAACAGCTAGATGTGATAAATGATGTGAAATACATTTGACTGCATGTAAAAAAGATATGTGACTTAATTGCAATATATTGCAATGTGGTATACAATAGTGCTGCTGTTTATTAGGATGGTTTTGCATTTTTGGTGACAGATTATGCATTTTTCTAGACTTACAACATTCACTGGAACATTACACAAGACCTTTGTACAACAATTAAAATCAAAAGAAAACCACAGTTATTTTTAGTTGATTATGACTATTTATGTAACTATTATAGTATCTCTATTTGAATTGTGTTCTTTTCTGGAAGCACATCACAGCTGTCATCAGACAGGAGGGAGTCCCTCTATGTTGTGTTGTCATCATTTTGACACAGGGATGATTTTCCAGGCAGTCTACCCTGTTGATTTACCATGGCTACCCTGGTGCCGGAGACAGACCCATCAACAAACCCATCTTCAAAACATCCACCAACTGTCGGGCAAAATAAACCCAACCTGATAAGAGGCAGTCTCTCCTACTCCACTGACAGCCCATATGTCTGCTCCTAGGTCTCCACTCCAGAGGCTTCTGCACCTGTCAATATTTCTTCCTCCCTCTGGGAACCTGGGAGATGACAAGAGAGAGAGACAGAGAGATGGAAGGAGAGAAACTGAGAGAAAGAGAGAGAGCGTGTGAGAGCGAGCGAGACTGAGAGACAGGAAGGAACACGTGGCAGATGATGAGCTTTAACACTGGCTCTCACTCAAATTTGAGGCTCAAGATGTGCTGAGAGCTAATTACCGGAGAGCTAGGATATATAAATACACGTGCAGCTGTTTATTTGGTCACTTCTCCTGGCAGCTTGGTCCTGAGCAGACCGTCCATCCTAAGCACTGACACATGGCTGCTGACAGACAGACAGATGGGGGGCTAGTTGCCCCCTTGGTCTCTGTCTGATGATGTAGACGAGGATGGATGGGGCAATTTCTATGAGGGCGACTGGTCACCCCACAACCAGCTGTATATTTACACTGAAATCTACTTGGGATAGATCCTGTTCCTGTTTACTCTCCGGAAATAACTGGAAATGGTGAGCACATGCTAGGTTTGAGATGCTAGACCACTTGAATAAACATCCCTTAGGTGCAAGAGACAAACCTCATAAAGGATTTCTCCATAACAACAGACTGCAGCCGAAACCTGTTCTGCTGTACTGTGTGTTCTGTGTCTTAGCTATGCAGCAAAGCTATAGTCACACGGGATAGAGAAAGGCAAACACAAATCCCAGAGCATTGTTTTGCATATCTGGATGGCAAGCACAAAGAGAGCAAGACGTGGGCAGGATCGTCTCTCTGTGTCTGTCTGTCTGTCTGTCTGTCGGTCTGGGTGCAGTGCCAGTACTGGGGGGTTGGGTAGTGGGGGGTGGGGGTGGGGGAGGAACCGTTCCACAGATCTGGGCATTAAACTAATGTGCTGGGATCAGGGGCCAGTGCCTCACAAGCTGTCTCTTTGGCTGTGGGCGAACGTGAATGGCCAACGGGTGCACTGGCAGGGGTGATGGCACACAAACCCAACACCTGCTTGAGCTCTGTTCCAGGGACTGTAAACGCCTCCGCTTCCCTCCACCTAACGTCTTCTCCTCAGACTGTGATTCGAGCAGCCAACAATAGGCCGGGTGAGGAGATTAACACCCCTGCTCTGAGAGCCACGGGCCTGTTGAGAAGTCATGATTGGTGCCTGTTTTGGGGCCGCACAATGGTCAATGTTGTTAGACTTTTAGAAAACGCATGGTGCAGTTAGTAAACGTACACCTGTTACTATTTATCAATGATTTAAATCTGTCTGAACACGGCATATGGGTTGTACATATCATTTAATGCAGTGTTGGCAGACTGGACCCTATCAGTGCATTGCAGGAATGTTACCATGTGTTCTGTCCTAACTCTTTACGAAGTCAAGAGCCATCAAGTTTGGATGTGAAAAGGCTAGTTACCAATACCTTTTCATCAGTATGTTTTAATCCCAATACCATTGTGATGTATTGTTTGCAATGAGCATTCCCCTTAGGTTAGATAGTTGCCGGGAGTCAAAGCTATCCTGTTATGCACATTTATCAAATGTATTTATGTACAGCTAAAATCACACGGAAATAGTTCTTTGTTTTGCTATAAATGATTGTTTGAAGTTAGACACCAAAGTTAGTTCTGGCTCTCTCTTCCTGAGGTCTGAGCCAGGAGGAAATGCATGTCTGCTACGGCGGAAGCAAACATGTTTGCTACTCTATTGATGCTCCACTACATGCCACATACTTCACTTTCCCTTTAAAAGTGGTGCCTCCAACAACACCAAACTGGACACATTTAGTTTGACAAATGAAAACCCTACTCACCCTTCATTGACTTCTAAGTGAAACAGTTTGTTGATTGACTGTAAAGATGAAGGGGTTAAATGTGCAGGGAACAACCATGATAAGGAAGGGCTCCCCGTGTGGTACAAAACTTGTTTCAAGATTTCAACAGAAAGAAAAATGCAGGAGAAATCTTTGGTTTTAATAATACAAAATGAAAAGGGGCTTTATATTCTCTATTCCCAGGGATGAATTTCCTGTGACATGTTCACTGGTGAGATGCTTTAGAAGTTTCCTGACAGCTCTCAGGAGTGAGCCTTTTTCTCTCTGAGTGGATTTGCTCAACTCTTTGAGTCATCTCTGTGTCTCTCTAATTTCATCTCTGATCTGTCTCTTCCACACAGTCGCCTCGCGGGGCGTCAGCTGGGAGGGAATGAAAGAAGAGGAAAAGATTTGTTGTCACATCGACATCAACTTTGAGCCCTAGACGCGGAAGAAGTAATAGGAGACTGTGATCTTTAGGAGACCTCTAGGCTTGTTGCTGTTCAGCATTACATGTTTTTATTGCCAGCTGTTTTTAGTTGGGTTTTTTTCGACTTAAGAGGAGTTTATTACTTGATGAGAACTCTTCCCCCCTTCTGGGTACAGCTGGGGTGAGATTCCCCCTGGAAACTGAAGGCTTGTTGTCTTCTTCTGTTCCCTGATATGTTGAAGACCCCACACGACCCAGCCGACCCAGCCGTGAGACCTGCAGGTCCCTCTCCAATGCCATGACTCATGAGAGACTCATATTCCATCCTTGTCAGGCACAAGCAATTACCGCCATCGTCTAAAGGTCAGGGGATGTTTTTAAAATGCGCTTCGTACCTCCGACTGGCTGTTCAGCTGAAATGTCGTCATACATTTATTAGGTATCAAATGGGAGCTGTGAGAAGGCCCATGTTGTAGGAAGCCTTGACACCGTGACATTCTGTCACTAAGGTGAATTGCTGTCAGAGGCTCTTTTTGAGGTTTATCTCCTGTAATCCTCGACAATTGATAGTGGTAATTAAACCTGCAGGATTTTCATCCGGCAACTTCTCATGCACGTCAGGGCTCTGGCCCTTATTGCCAGATATAAGTCAGATGCAGCCTTTGTGTGTGCATCTGTGTGTGTTTGTGTGCATGTGTGTCCATGTGTATGTGTGATTGTGTGCACTCCTATTATTGCGTGTGTGCCAATTTGTCTGTGTCAAGGAGAGAGACTGAGGAATTGAGATGGTGAAGATGATGCAGAGCTAGATGTATCTAAATGTGTCTTTTTGTATTGTCATACCTTGGATTTATAATGTTGTTAAATCAGTAAAATCAGCATTAATGTGATAGATACAAATCTAAATTAGCCAGCTCTGCTAAAAGCAGTAATCACACAGTTTGGTGAAGACAATGTAATCTTGAACATGGCGGGAACATTAATTAAAATGTCTTAAGGATGTTGAATTTACTGTAAGGCTGATAATAAACGCAAATTAATTATCATTAGGTTAAATATGGACAGTAAGCACATTACACACACTTGTTGGCTGATTGAATTCCTTTTCCACATTTTACAACATGTTGCTTGAATGACGCAAACTGCCTCACATATTCCTGGGAAGTAGCCATAATGAAATCGGTTGTTTAAATGTTTTCAAATGATTGACTGCTCAAAGTTGCGTTGTTGTGCTGGCATATTGTTTTGAACCAATCGTTGTCTGGAGCACACTGGACAGATCATTTGTTAGTCCTGGAATAGATGGTGATCAAGAAGCCTCAAAAGACCACAGTAGTTTCATTAAAAGTTTTAATCCTGTGCATTAAGTCACTGCTAAGACATGCTTTGGGGCTCTGTTAGCAGTGGAAGGAGTTTCAACCACTCACCATTGTGAGTGTAATGGTAAAATGTAGGCTTCTAATGTGGGCCTAATTCTCTTCACCCCTCAGCAGTTTGGACTAAGCCTCATCCATCTCACTTAGAAACTGCAGAGCCAGGCAGATCCTGGCAGTATAGAGACATCAGCTTGATTATGGAGCCTGAGACAAGGATGCTCAATTATTTATGATATTTAGCCGTTGTATTACAAATAATGGTTAGAGACAGAATATCTGGTGCCAGAACTCACTGTTTACACACGGTGAATCGGTTCACTTCCAGGACATCCAGTAGAAGAATTCAATTGTGTAGAAGATGTATGTTCTGGAGATGAGAGAGGAAGGTTGATAAATAGAATCCTATTTTAAAGGTCAGCTCTGTAATATATCACACTGAGTCATGTTTAGTTGGCAGAGCACTTTTAGACATTGGCATTATATTAGCTTTTGTATTTATGTGTCATGTTTTATACATCTAGAATACTCATGCCAAATATAAATACAAATGATATTCTCCTTTAATCTTCTACAAAATAATTATGGATAGTAGTAAAGTAAATACAGTAGGCTAAGGTGTTATTCATATGACAGTATTCAGGTTGATATTAATATGAAGGCTTCCAGAATGAAGACCACATGGATCACATGCATTTAATATGGATGTGTTTGACAGGCCAGTACAGTGTTTTTACATTAATCCACTTTATGGTGTTCACTGTAAGAGAAGATTAATACCACTACCAATGTAATTACCCGTAAAGCCTGCCGGGATATGGATTTGCTCCAAGCCAAATGGAATACAAGATGGATCACGACTCTGATACATTCCTTAGTGATGTATATTAAACAAAGCTGGGCCATCTCATCATGTTGCAGCCATTTTGTAGCCATAGAGCCAGTAGAACTGTGGCTCCGTATGTCAGTCACATCAATAACAAGTTCCACAGCTAGTTGCAACAAAACTTGAGATGCATTGTGCTTCAGCACATTTAGTACATATTTCCTGTCAGCTTCTCCGTACCTCATGTATTAGTTTTTTTGAATGCCTTTACCCAGACTGTCTTGTCTATTTCACGACTCTTATTGGATGACCTGATGTTAGCTGATTGGTAGATGAATCCTGCTCCCAGAGCTTCTGGGTAGAAGCATGGTGTCTCACTACCCAGGAATGGCTGGATTATTATCCTATGGTCTAGTTCTGTTCTAGCATCCATCTCCACATGCTTTTGTCTTCTGCTGCTACATTCTCCTCTTCCACACAGCACAGCCACAGATAAGAAGGCCAGCCAAAGTCTTACTGTCATGCCCAGAACAATGGGGAGCCAAGGTGCATCATTTGTTTGGAAGATAAATTATGGATTTGGAGATCTGATAGGAGAGACTGTGCCCTTTGCCGGAATCCGATTCTCTGTGTGTCTATGCTGCATTTCTTGGCTCATTGGCATGGCAACACAGTTAACTATTAATGCTAAGAGGTACATCAATGTCTGAAAAAACTGTTTATCTTCATACGTGTGTTAGTATGTGTGCATGTTTGTGTGTTTGTGCGTGTGTGTGTGAGTATGTGTGTGTGTGTGTGTGTCACTGTCTCCCCCTGCGTGCCTGGTGTCTTGCCCCATCCTCGCCTCACAGCGGTCCAGCAGTTGTAATTGGGTTGGTTTACACCTCCTTAAGAACCAATCAAAGCAAGCGAGATGTGCAGGCGTGCGTGACACGACACCAGGGATGGAGATACAGCCATCCACAGAGAATCTCGGATCTGTTTGGAAACACATGGTGTCGAGTGTTGCTTTAATGCAGGATGGGGGGAGGGGGGCGGTCTCAGTTTGAACAGTGTGGGGAATCCTGTCCCATAAAGCCACTGTTCACTTAGATTACTGTGAAAAGCACTGCTTCACCAGGAAGTCCCCTGATGCAAGTGGGAATTAAGCAAACACAACTGGGGCTACTGGTATTGTCCTGGGAACCTGTTTGTTTATTACACACACACACACACACACATTGGGGAGGAGGCTGGGCCACTGTTTAAAAGAAGGTTTGTTTGAAGAGAAGGACTCGCCTTGATGCAAGGTGTATGCCCAGATTATTTTCAGCTCTTTCAGACCCCATTGCAGAAAACCTGGGACTGATGAAATTGTTCAAACAAGACCAGGCAATGTGAACCATTATTGAGGGAATAACAATGACATCTTGAATTTACTTTTAATGGACTTTGTAATAGAACTCATGTGTGAAAATACTGTGTGAACAATCTTGATTGGAAGAGAAATGAAAAATAAAAGATTTCTCAGAAAACTGAGAAGTCCTGTAACCCTTTCATTGTATAGACATCTCTGTGAAAAGTGTTTGTGAAATACCAGGGAGAGATGTGTGTAATCTAATCTGTGGGGCTCAAACACAGGGGCCTAGGGAACACAGATCAGGAGACATGGGAAAATATGTTGGTATAGCTCCCTTCACTTCCTTGTTCCCCCCCCCCCCCCCCCCCCCTCTCTGTCTGTGTGATTAATGTCAGGAAATTCCCCTCTGCCCTTTCTGATAGATTTATGGACTTCACGGTACAATAACTTAGTGTTTCCATGTACATTCATTTCCCCTACATTGATATTTGTCATTTATAGGGCTCAAGCGCTGGCCTTTCCTCTCCCCTCCATGGTCTCACAGCTGCTTCCTGATTTGATGGGTCCTCCAGATTGCTGCTTTCATCCTCAGGTACAGATAAGGAAGAAGATCATCAGGAAGCTGACAAACTCAGGGAGGAGGATTATGATGGGTTCAAGATCAGCATGACCGCACAGTTGCTATAAAAAGCATATATATGCAGTGTACAGCATGTTGAGAGTCTATATTATTCAGGTTGACTAACTTCTGTGTACTGAATGTATGTCAAACTCTGTATTAATGAAGCAGATTTTCGAACTGTTAAGGAAGAATTCGAGTGGCACTGTGTAGATCTGAATAGTCAAGGGATATGGTTTTAATACAATTTATTAGACTGTACAATTACATAAACAAAGCTTTGCTGATCAATCACAGCGAAGGAGGTGTCACCCACACAGGTCGTTCGCAGGAGTGATGGTCAGCCAGCACACATGCACTGCCTTATATAAACTTAAGATCAAATGGCATTCTATATGGTCAATCAATCAATGTAGCAAACTCTGTGATTGGCTAACTCAACTTAGTGACAGTTTGAAACAATACATCTCCGGTGTGTCCCAAAGTTCTTTGATGTCACAGCTCTCTCCAGAGCAGTAGATAATAAAGCCACAGGGGTTGACCAGTCAAATGGTCAACTGTCCTTTGTGTGACCATCTTCAAACAATACTTTTAATTAACACAAACAATGCAACAGGACACAGTCCTTCTAGCCAAAGTTCAGAGCAACTGTCTCATTGACCCCTTACAGTAACCAGAGGACAGAAGGCCATATAAAATGCTTCACCCATCTCCCAGGGCAAGCTGCCCACAGAGCCATCAGCACCTCACATTCCTTTGAACTCAACTTAATTATTTTCCCTTCCTGTCTCTTACCAATGAACATAGAAGATTATAGATTTCATACACATACATCTATGCATATGACCAACATTTCCACTACAGAACCTCGGTACAACACAATCTCATGCTGAACGTGAGCAACTTCCACGTGACTGTAGCCTCTGACATTTCACCCCAGAAAGTCAGCTTTTGATTGGCTGGCTGCAGTGGAGGGTGCCGTGCCTTGCTGTGTGTGCTCATCAGGCCTGGTTAGTGTCATGGCCAGGATCTCAGGCACAGCCCTGGGCAACATCACACCCTCGCATGGTCTCTTCCACAGTCTCTCTTCTGCTCCTGCTGGAAATACATAAAATGAACACATTCCGTCCTGTCGTTACTGAAACAGACTTAGTTTCTAATGGGAGGACGTGCATGGGGTCCCTGTAGGTAATGTGAAAACAGATCGTGTTTGGCTCTGATTTAATCATTGAGATTTCACAGAGTGATTCCCCAGGTGAACGCTGCAACCACTGGGGAGACTATGAGACTTCACACACTGTATATTTCAAAAACTGCACAGGTGTCGAGAGGCATGGATTGGCTAATTTCGTAATTTGATCAGAGGGAATAGTGCTTTCATACAGTACTTTTCCTGGACAGCCACCGAGGATTTAACAAAATTCTGTTTACTAAGGGATTTGATGTTTTTGCAAGATTTTCTTTAAGTTTTAAAGCTATTTCACAAGCAACTATATTTACAAAATTAAATCATATTTGTAAGATAATTTTCCTAAGGACATTGTGCATTTCTCTTTGGGATGTACAGTAGAAGAAAAGGGAGGGGAAAGGTAATGAGATGTTTTTCACTTACAGAAGAAACCCTACCTTCAGTTTGGAACAGTTTAAAAAATATCTGCTGCTAAGGGGATATTTCAGGAAATAAGATTTTGAACAACAGTGGGTATCAAACTAAACAAAATGACTGGGATTAAAAGTTAATCTCCACATAACATACTGCTGTGATAAACAAAAATTATAATTAAAAAAGGATTGTCTGGCAGAGGGATCATAAACTTAAGTTATAAAAAGAAATACTGACACATTTATTGCAGGTTGTTAAATATGAATATACTGTGTATATATTTACACAATAATTTGTTTTCATGCAATTATATAAAATAAATTTAGCTGACGCTTTCATCCAGAGCAACATTCAAAAGTGGTTATAGTGAAAGCAGATAATGGCAGAAGTCAGACTGCACAGTTTGAACAGTATTACAGTGGTTAATGACATGGAACAGTCTGTTGCAAGAAACAATGTCCCTATGCTTCAAAAAAGGGCTACCTGCATATTGACTATCCATCATCGACTTAATTATTATCATAATCCCCACTCGTGTGTAACCTTTCGACTCACACGTCCTATTTCCTCCAACCCTATTTCCATCCTGAGGCAGTAAGCTGGAGATTTTGAGGTGTATTCTGGGTGTTAGAGAATCAGTCGAGATACCCATTTCCCCCAAGGCTGTCCCAGTGCGCTACGTTCCCCCTTCCCTGCTCCCCCATCTGCCCTGCCTCCTCCAGGAGCTCTCCATCCCAGTGAGTGAGTGAGGCGGGGTCCCGTGCAGACACCGTGAAATGGCCAACGCCGCGGTTCACAGCACAGGCCTGCCCTCCGCATGCTGCCCACAAACTAGCCCATTTGCCAAGACCCATTAGTGGTATCATGCTTTACTGGCTCTTCAGGCCTGCCATTCATCCTGTCGGGCTGGGCTAGGCTAAGTTGAGCTGAGATATGTACATGGATAGGCTAGGCTAGGCCAGTCTGGGGGTGTTACAAAGGTGGTTCAAAGCTCACCACTCTCCGGCTTGTGCTAATGTGGTTCTGCTAATAGCTTTAGGCCACTTTGGCTGGTAATGACTGGGGACCAGTCCAGACATCCAGGATGGATTGTTTTGATTAAGACTGGCATCTCAGGGGATAAAATATTTAGGGTTATTGATTTGTTTTGTCTGAGACATCAATCATACCTTGACATTGGAATACATCTCAGGTTGATGTAATAGGCTACTTATTGCTGCAGAGATTAAATAATTGTGGTACTCCATGGTGCAGTCTGAAACTAAATGTACATGAAGTAATTACCTGCGGTATGCCTTCACACAGAGCACAACAATGAGAATCTCTATTTGCCTTGCAGTGTTAGGGTTACTTGTGAGGGGGTGCTGAGTGGTGTGTATGTGCGTGTGAGAGAGAGAGAGAGTGTAAGAGCGAGAGAGAGAGAGAAAGAAAAGAGAGAGAGAGAGAGAGAGAGAGAGAGAGAGAGAGAGAGAGAGAGAGAGAGAGAGAGAGAGAGAGAGAGAGAGAAGAGAGAGAGAGAGAGAGAGAGGGAGAGAGAGAGAGAGAGAGAGCCTGTGTAAAGGCCACCAGGCCTGTCATGCCAGTGATTTATGAGCCAGTCCGGAGCCCCTTGGCCAGGCCATGCCAGCCTCCTGGGCCTCAGCAGTCACGTCCACAATCAGTGGGCTCAATATTGCTCCGCTCCGCCTCACTGACGTCGATTGACACGTGAATCTGTTTGTTGACACCAGACTGTAATATTGCAGCCTTGCAGGTCAAGTGTCTCTGCAAAGGGGTTAATGTGAAAATAGATTAACCCTGCGGGGCAAAGTGGGAGTGTTTCACATGCCGTTGTCCTGATGTTACCAGCTGTAACACTATATCACCTAGGTCAGGTGGGTGCTGCACTGGAGTGCACAGACCACCCTAATGTACCTGAACCACTGGAGGCTGCCATGTTCAGTAAGCTGTTGTTACTTTTCCCTTGGTCAGAGCCTATGGTCATTCCATGGTCTTGGACTATGAAATGTGAATATAATTTGCTTTCGTTGAGCAGACCAGTTATTGTGATATGACTCAACCTAACAACTTCTTGAACTTCTTCAGTCAGTTCAGTCTAGAAATATCTTCTGGAGAGCTCAAATTGGAGCACTAATCAGCCCGGTGTCGGCTCCGCCAGTCAGTGTTCTGGGAACTGGCCACGTGGTGGATCCCCTTGGACGTGTCATCACTCTCTGACTTGGGTTGATAAAGGGAGAGAGATGCTACTGTTGAGGCTCTCCTCGAAACATAGCTTCTGCTCATCTCCTTCCTGGAATGACAGATGCCAGGCAGACAGACAGGCAGGCAGGTGGGCATAGTCACTGCAGTATTGATTTGCACAGTCATTTGTTAAAACGACCCCCCAACCCCTAAGTATTGACATGCCCCCTCTCAAAAGCAAAAGCAAGTCTAAGCTGGCCAAATTCTCTCCCTACATTGTTTACAGATATAAACATATATATATATATATATATATATATATATATATATATGCATGTATATAAATATATAGAATGTTCTCTTTGTCTGCAGTCAACAGAGAGAACGAAAGCCGGAAGTGTTAGATTAGCTTTGACCAGCCAGTAGTGATTTCCATTCAGGCAGTGTTTGGAGGCTAATGCCTCATAATCAGGCTTCAGGGGCTTAAGCAGAATTGCAATAGGCAGTAAGTCCAAGACTGATTGATTGCCCTACCAACAAGCTCCAGTTTGGCTAACCTTCAAAATTCTCTGTCCAATGTCCAAGTGATGTGCACACTGCACCTACTATTGTAAACCGCTCAAGATGATAACAATATATTCACTTTATTTCTTATTTTATTAATTTCTATAACAGCTAGTGTATTTCATTTGTCTGGTTTATTTGTCACTTGATTAGCGTAGCCATGCAAAGTATAAACAAATGTGTGACGGATTCTGTTGGAACCTGATGGGGTGTCAGAGTCTCGCACTTTGTAACAAGATTGGACATGGTCATGTCAATATGCAATAGAAAATAGCAATATTTGAGGGATATCATACTGATCAACTGATTTTCTGCTTAGCAACAAGTCTTTAGCTAAGGTGTAAGATTTGTTAAAGACAGGCAGAATATATTGTAAAACAAATGGTTTTTACATTGTCATTCCTGTTATCACAACACAAAATAAAATGTTTCATTGCTGTCAACGTTTAATGGTATTTCTGTTCTTTTCCACAGTTTTTAATGCCTACACTCTGAGCGTGGGCTTGAAACAATAATTGTAAAAGTATCGATCCAAATGGGACTGGGTCTTGTTTTTCTGGAGTTTCAGCTGTTTTGACCATCTCGAACTGCCAGGTTTGTTTTAGCGCACCAGTGGTGAGGGTCTGAAAAGGGTCCGAAATCAATCCCTACTTTGGTCCCGTAGCTGTGTTTTAAAGCATATGTTCCATAATGAGGCTAACAAGAGCCTGCTAATGGGCACTAAGCTGGCCATTAGCCCCCTCAGCACAGCCCAGTTAATGTCACTGTCACATTGTCCATCCCTGGGCCTTAAGATCAAGGGCATGGAGGGGGAGGGCAGGAGGATAGGGAGTGGAGCTGAAAGAGGAGAGGGGGAGGCTCCCTCATCACCCTTCCCCCAAGCCCCACCTCCAAGCCCTTGATACCCAGAACACAGCATACTTCACACAGAACCTAATTGCTCTCTGAATTATTAACCTCAATAGACTAGAGGACAAGAGGGACTTGGGCAGGCAGGCAGGCAGACAGACAGACAGACAGACAGACAGACAGACAGACAGACAGACAGACAGACAGACAGACAGACAGACAGACAGACAAACAGACAGGCAGGCAGGCAGGCAGGTAGGCAGACAAGCAGACAGGCAGGCAGGCAGGCAGGCAGGCAGGCAGGTAGGGAGACAAGCAGACAAAAGACACACTCAGACTGGTACACAGAAATACACATGCAGGCAGGCAGACAGGAAGACAAGCAGACAGACAGACAGACAGACAGACAGACAGACAGACAGACAGACAGACAGGCAGGCAGGCAGGCAGGCAGGCAGGCAGGCAAGCAGGCAGACAGGCACCATCTATAGAAGAGAAAGACACTTCAGCTTAACTCCACCTCACATCTCTCACATTGACCTTTAACTGGCCTGTTTCTTCAATATCACACATTTTCACAGATTCCACTGTTAATTCCTGTAATGAGAGCGCAGATTTAATTGATGGTTACATGTATAGCATAATAGGCTCAGCTGCAAGTTTTGTGTGATTCTTAACCTTCTGAAGTACATGGCTTGTTTCCAGAGCTACATACTATATAACCTAATTGGTATTATAAACATGACCTTTTAGTGAACAAATGGGATTTATTCATTGATAGTACTGTAGATGTTTACATTTAGCAACAGCACAAACATTTCCCAGACAGCATCCTCTATATTTAATAATGTAATACTTATACATTAATAATGAATGTATTCCTCTGTCTAGGTAAATGACAATGTAAATGTCACACTTCCCCTGTTTTTGAGTGACTTATTTGATCAGTCAACGTGCTACAGCCTCTCAGCCATGGAAAGAGGACCGTATTGTGGAGACTCAGCCTATACTGAGAGCAGAGTTTGTGGAGTGCTATCGACCAGCATCCACCTTGAACTTTCCCTTGTGTCCCAAGGTACATCCTGTAAATTTCTCTGTAACCTTTTAGCCTAGATGAGGATACAGAGGAGACAAAGCCTTTTCCCTACAACACTGAGAGAGAGAGAGCGAGAGAGAGAGAGAGAGAGAGAGAGAGAGAGAAAGAGGGGGGGGGGGAGGAGAGAGAGATAGAGAGAGAGAGAGAGAGAGAGAGAGAGAGAGAGAGAGAGAGTGAGAGAGGGAGAGAGAGAGAGAGAGAGAGAGAGAGAGAGGGGAGGAGAGAGAGAGAGAGAGAGAGAGAGAGAGAGGAGAGGGAGAGAGAGGAGAGAGTGAGAGAGGGAGAGAGAGATAGAGAGAGAGGGGAGGAGAGAGATAGAGAGAGAGAGGGGGGGGAGAAAAAAGTAGAAAGAGAGGGAAACAAGGGGTTCATCCACAGCCTACAGTGTTCCTTCTGGCTGGAGGAAGGCCAGTTAGGACTGTCATTTTACAAATGGGCCGCCTCAGTGATAAATGTCCTGCTGTCCACAGACAGGGACCCTGACACTGGGCCGCGCAGGGACAAAGCTATTCATAGACACAGCCACAGACCAGTGCAGCAGTAAAGAAACTTTCCTCCACTTTCTCACATGATCCCACTCTTGGTGTGTAGCAGGTATCGAGACTTTGAACCTGAACATACGCTTCCTGCTCTGACAGGGAACACAGAAGCCCCTGGCTGGCTCTCACCTGCAGGAAGCTTGCTGCCTCTTCTCCTGCTCCAGCACTTACTGTTTCTATTGTCTTCTCGTCTGAGCCTCTCAATGAAGCCACAGCCACAAGACTGATGAAGACTCCCAAGCTTGTTTTGATTTTACCCTGGCAATTATGCGAGGGAACCCATTCCACTGGGCTTGGGTTTGACTGTCTCTGGAAGATAAAGGCTCCATGAGTGATGCCCTCCTGAGCCTGCCCGCCCTGGAATGAGCTGATCCTTCTTTTTCCAATGACTGCTATCGTTTGAACACTGGGAGAGTGCTTGCATCAGAGTCAGTTCTAATTATATCCTTGAACTGAGAGTAGTGTCTGTGTGCGCACGTGTGTGCATATGTGTGTGTGTGTGCGTGTAAGTGCCTGCATGCAGTTTCACGCTCAATCCTCATCTGGGCCCTTGTTTCAGCACAGGGTATGAATGAGGTAGGATGTGTGCTTTAGCTGACTCTGCATAGGTCAGCTGTCTCCACCAGTTCCCGTTTTGGAACAAGCAGTTCCCCAGTGTCCACCCAGAACTGTAGCCAGCCAGTCACATGGGAGTCCCCAGCCAATAAAACTCCTGCTGCCGCTGACAACTCACAGAGACATCTATGTAATTTAAGATCTAATTCTCCTTTCCAGGGAGCTGTATAAAATCTATATTACAACCATAAACAATTCAGGCTTTCCTGTGAGTTTCCTCATCCTTCCTCTTTGCGTATGCAGAGAGACATCATTGGAGATGTGCAATGGCAAGCACTTCTGTTTTCTGAAAGGCTGGCTGCCTATAAAACTGGGATGAGCTTCCATCCATGCTGCTCCTGATGGGCTTTTTCTAAAGCCTGTTCTTCCCTCCCGCTCTCTTGTCAGATCGTGAGGATGACAGGATGTGAATCTCCTTCAGTCCCTGGCTGGTCCAAAGAGACACACACATTCCATTGGTCTAATGGAAACCACAGATCACTCTACCTGTCCATGCAAGCCTTCTCCATCTAAGGAATTAACTTATTTAGGAGGTTTTGAGTTCACTTCACTTTCAAAAATATTATTTTGGGGGGGAATCTGCAAATTAATTCAATTGATTCTGCTTTCATGAATGCAGCTCTCTTTGTATATCTCTTTATATCTCTTTATTCAAACCTAGCTGCATTTGAGCTAGTTGGTCTAAAACGGGTAGAATAATACTTATTATGATTCTAGTTATTTGTCAAGTTCCTGACAAGGTGTCAAAGATAATTCATGCAAAATGCTTTAGTCTCAGTATACTCAAATTATGCATGTCAAAATGTGCATCCGCTCAGTGTGTAATGACTGTACTCGTGGCTGCTGGTTGTGGGGTCTCTGCATGTTTCCTGCTGCAGGGGCTGTCACAGGCCTGCAGGCACAACTCCACCTCAGCCTGACACCAGTGTCTCCTCCAATCCCATCTCCATTCCTCATTAGGCCGTCCTGACACCACACGTTATATTAGTGGCCTAATGGAAGCTGAGCTCCGCCATATACATATGACCATATCATTAACACATTCTTCATCCCTCCCTTCCACTCCCTCCCTTCCTCCATCCCTCCCTCTCTTTGTTCTCTCCCTCAGGCTCAGGATCACCATGGATCCAGGCCCCTGTTTCATCCATCAGGGACAGACACCCAGGGTGCGACGAAGAGACAAATGACATGGCCCTACACTGATTCATTCACTGGTTGTCTCTGGGCGTAACATTACCTCACTTCATATGCAAAATTATTCATCCTTCGGGGGGTAAAGTTTAAATAATGTTGATTGAGAACATTATCAGCCTCAACCTTGCACAAAATGAAAAATAAATCCCACCGTACGTCTACCTTCCCAGGGAGAGGCAGGAGGTGATATGGGCTGGGGCTCATTTGCTCAGCTGTCCCCTGTGGAAATGATGAGGGAGAACAGCCAGCCAGCCTTCCAGCCAGCCAGCCAGACAGACAGACAGACAGACAGACAGACAGACAGACAGACAGACAGACAGACTTCCAGCCAGCCAGCCAGCCAGCCAGCCAGCCAGTCAACCCACCTAGCCAGCCAACCAGCAAAGATGTCTGCAGGTAATTGTCTGCTTGAACGAAATTCTGTTAAGATGGCCAATCCATCTAATGACCACCTTCAATACTTGAGGCCAGCTATCGCCTGTCTGAGCCTCAAACGCACAGTTCATCATGTACATCACATGCTGTTTGAAGATGAAGGTTTACTGTAGAATGCTTTAGAGTTTTCCAATTCTTTAGAAAGCTACGGGAGGCTATGGCCATAAGGCACATCAGGTCATCAATAAATGATATCTTATTATACACAAAAAAGCACGCTTTCTCTGACAAAGTGATTGTAATTCATGAATTGATCAATTTAATTTGGGGACAGTGCTCTCTCCTCTTTATGAGATTGACTGTTTCTATTTATATCTGCATGGCTTGATGCTCTTCAGGGCCACTTTCCAGCTCAGAGAAAGGGTTGTATATCTCCCCTATTTTTAGCCACAAGCCTTAACTTCAGACAACGTCATTTCTGGACATAAATGCATAAAACGACTTTCATCTGCTGGGTGCCTACATAGTGTACGTGGTAACCTCATAAAAGTGACAGGGGACAAAGCCTCATTTTATCCCGTCTTCACCTCATAATGTATTCATAGTTGTGTGTCAGAGCACTCTCAATCTTTCCATGTTGAATTATGTCCACTACATTACATTGTAATGTGAGCAGCAAGCTTCACTTTGGGTCTCTTTTTGATGTATACATGAGACTGTAGTCATAATTCCTTGTATACTGCCAGCTTCATTTCAGGTCTGAATCATGATGGAGCTACAGTGTCTAGCAGCAGTGCCGTTTTCTCTTTTTTTAAACTTTGATGGATTAAAAGCACAGAAGCCGAGACATTTTATCGCACTCAAGAGCAGCAGAGGTCACTGCATGAAATTTGTTCACATCCTCGTCCTCCTCCTCTCTGTAATGTGCTTTGCTGTATCAGTCAGAGCCAACCATGTGAGCACCATGAAGATAAGACACAGAGTTAGAGGGGGCGATCTGAGAGCTGGCCGAATAGGCAGCTCACGCAGAAGCAGACGAAGAGCATGGAAATGTTTCAGCGCAACAATTATTTCATTCATGTCGACTAAAAGAAAAGCTGCCCCTGTGAAATGGCTGTGCTGCAATCAAATGGCGTGATTGTCCACGGCCATGGAAATCAGTCAGCATGTTTGCTGGTTTCTGAAAGCGTGAACGCATCTTGCTGACCACAAATGGCTTGTATTTGTATGTGCTATTCCGGCCTGGTGCCAAATATGTGTGCGGTACTGTCTGTATGTGAGCTGTACAACACTAATTCCAGTTTCCCTGCAGATTTCAGGTGGTGCAGATAGATCCACCTGTCCATGGGCTTTCTCCTCAAATCAGGAAGTGTCTGGTGTTATGTTGACCTCCAGGTCCCTAGGGGGCGCTAGAGGCAGACTGCAGGCCGAGCTATGAGGGATTAGAGGGGATTGGCTTGATGGTAGGTGACAGCTGTTGGGTCTCACCAGGGCCTTGCTTTAAGAAGGGTACAGGTATGTCTGCTCTGAAGCACAAGGATTTCCACAGCACATGGACACGCATAATGAGTTCTGTCTGTCTGTTAGTCAGTCCCATCAGGCCCTGAGGGAGCCAGGAGAGCAGAGCTAGCAAAGCCTTCAGTCAGGTATTACCAGGCCTAATCAAATATGATTCGGAGATGCATTAGCGCCATCTGTCCTTAATCCACAGTCGTATACTTCCATAACATCAAGCATACAATGTATGTGTAATTCCCAATTAAAGTCAATTACTTGTCCTGAAGATAGTTCGATTTTGAAGAGAGGTCTACTAACTTGTTTTTAGTTTCCTATTCTATATTTTAACAAGCAGTCTTTAAGATGCCTGTCTTTTTTCTTTTTCCCCAGCAGTAACAACTGAACCTTTGCAGTTGACGATCCCTTGCTAATGACTTTGGAGTGTTTGGATGTACTTATTAAGACTTGTCTGAAGAATAGATGGCAGGAATCCTGGGCTGGGAAAGTAATTAGTCTGTAGATGGAGGAGAGGCATGGATGGTGCTTAGTGGTATTTATGCAACGATTCTGCCTTGGATTGTGTCATTAGCGTGCAGTGCTGCTGAGTGCAGCAAATGGCTGGAGTGTTTAATCCAATAAAGAGAGTGATGGACTGCTTGGAGGCTGAGACTATCCTTCACTTATGTCAGACTGTGTGAGAGGAGCACATCTCTCTCCCAGCTCTGTAAACGGGTCATTGAAAATGCAAAGTGTGTGCTCTGTAGAAATAGTTACCTGGTATACTAATGCTTTCCGTTTGGTCACTTTGTGCAATCTTTATTGTTCGTAGAACTGTTTATGTAGTTGGTTGTTTTTGTCCCTCTGTCTCTTCCTCTTACCGGGGTAAGGTTTGCGGATGGTTCACACATACACTCACAAATACACACAAATATGGTACCTGTGTTTGTGTGTTCCTTCACTGCTGAAGAAGCAGAATGCCACCTGGTATGAAAACAGGTGGAGACAATCCTTGCAGTGTTCAGTGTTCTCTGTACTGCTACTGAATGCAGAGTAGTATTCTGGGGGACAGCGCTCTAAGACGGACATTCACAGATGCCAAATCAAGGCGTTATTATCAAGTTAGATAAAAGCTTCAGGAGTTCATTGGTGAAGCGAGGATCCAGTTTATCCTCCCCCATCAAATGCATCATTTTCATCATGTTGGATGAACGAAGCCGTGACGTCAAAACAAATATTTTACGTTGATAAATGACAACTCATCTTGTAGTCTGCCTAGCATTGAGGTAGTGTATGAAGCAGCTGCTCGGTTTTTGTGTGTCGAGAATAAAGCTAATGTAGGGGGTTTGATTATTGGCCAAACAACCCAAACTATGTTTTGGTTTAAAGGAAGAGGGGTAAACTGAACAGTGTATTCATATTAACCTCCCAGAAAGTGAGAAGTGGAGTGCAGGGTGACATCCTTTCTACATTAAGCTTGCTGAGACGTCTGTCCAGAAAATGTATGTGTCATTGAATGAAATATATATATAATATTATATAATATAATAGCTCATATAGGTTAGACTTATTGATTATATTTTGAGTTGATTTATTATGGGTTTAGATAGACCACTACGGATTGTCAAGAGCAGCAGAACTAAATCCTTCTAAAATATCTATACCATTACTTGTTCCAAATGGCAATCAAGCTTAAACTTGAGCTTGTGAGCACCATATTCAGATGACCCAGATGCAAGTGGCAGGCCTGTCCTATTAAAAGGTCTCTGCCCTGTGCTTCTCTCTGTGAAAACAGATCTTTAAAAGGCGATACGGTCTTTTGACCGGCTCTTCTTTATCTTGGAGGTCATGACTGTCTAGAGTAGATGACCCCAGGGTATTGATTTGGGATCATCTCACAAACCCGAACACACACACACAGACAGATACATTTTTAGCTCAATCTTTCTGCCTCTTTTCATACAGTTTTATTCCCTTCAGCTCCATACAAAGTTTCAGAAGATAAAGAGGAACAAGAGAAAGAGAATCACACTGCTGGTAATTGTTACAATACATGTATTCACCTGTTACTAAAGGGTTTTAATTGGAAATGTGAAGCTCAATAGCTTGCACACTAAGAGAGCATTACTACTTATAAGTAAAATAATAGACCTGAGGAAGATGACAAAAAACGCCATCTGGACAATTATCCTAGCATAGCTTCTCCCTCCCCACTTCCTCTTTGTCACTTCTCAGAGGCTTAACTGTCTCAAATCAATGTCACATTTAAATGTTAATAGAAACTTTAATTATTCACCATGAAATTGAGCCCATTTGACCTATTCCTTGGCTCAAAATGTATTCCCCCACATGAATATATCATGGAGAGGAAATGGCCTGCCCTCCATCCAGCAGTGCTCCCTTAGCTCCAGGCCTCTCACACAGACAGGTACAGTTGTGGATGTCAGTTAATTACCTATTGACATACAAGAACAATGCACAGTTTAGGTAGAATGAGCACAATTGATCTCACCTTGTCATCTCTAGTCATTATTGACCTGTGACAAGGCAGCTAAAGAACCATAATGGCATTGCAGACTTTAATTGTCGTTACGGTTTGTACCGACACCACCGAGAAACAGATGGTTAGTTTTATACAAAACAAACATCAAATTGTTTTACCATCCAAAGCTTTAAAGCCCCAACTCTTTAAAAACTACAGGTGGAGTTGCTTATGATGCTGTTATACAACTGTCGGGTGAGAAGTAAATGCATCTTGACAAGGCGATGACCACACTGATTAAACCTAAAATGATATAAGGAGCCTGTCCTGCTCGCTAACACACACACAGTGACTGAAAGGGACAGGAGGACAGGGGTGGTGAATCAAATTAGCCAGTGTAGACGTGTTGCTGTCACAGGTCCTAGTCAACACTGGGAAAGACCCGTCACACCAATATTGGTATGACCTTTAGGAGAATTAGAGAAACACCACACACTCTGTGGTTTCAGGTTCTCCAGACTGACATACTTGGAAGGACAAGACTAGGCTAGGCTGGGCTGGTCTAGACTAGGTTGAGCTAACTCATGGCCTTTCCCTCTGATAGTTCTTATGTTGTTAGATGTAATGGACCTACTAATGCCTAGGCTTCAGGTCTGTGACACTAATGGATTCCATTGCTCATTAAATATATTGTAATGGTTTGCATGTGTGGAGGTGGGGGATGGCAGGGGTGGATAGTGTCTGTGTGTGTCTGAGTGTGAGGGGCGGGGCGGGGCGGGGCGGGGCGGGGGAGAGGGGGGTAAGAACCTAAACCCGTGTGGAACGTCTAAAGCCGATGGGCTGTCAGGAAAGGAAAACAGAGTACAGTGGTTCTTTTTGTGAGGAGATTGTGTAATTTACTATAACACCTTGAACCATTTATGTATTTGCCAGACATAAGGATTCATGTTACAGTGAAGCCGTGTTGTGGGACTGGTCATTTTTTAATCATTAATTGCAAACTAGTTGACAGGGCTTTTCCAAATATGAGCTCTTGCAGCTCTCTCAAACAGGAAGTGGTTTGTAGGGGAACGAGTCATGATTAGAACATGGAAACCACCTGCCTGGTTGGATTCAAAATGTCTGAAGTGATCTCCCAAACAAGCTAAAGAGCAGCAGTTCGATGGTCTCCAGATGTTTTATGATTAGACATAACGGCCTTCCAAAGACAGCAGTCACCGCTACCTTCACCTCACTATTTACACCCGGCTAGAATAATGTGCTGTTCTGGGATTGCTCCACATCCATCATACAATAGCAGGTCCTGCAAACCATATGTAAAACACACCCTCTCTGCATTCCCCCACAGACGAGATGATGGTGGATGGCTGCTAAACGACACTGGCCATTATGCATGTCGTCCATCTGTTCTCCTCCCATAATCACATCAGAGGCTGGCCCTCTAACAATGACACACACACATAACCACCTGCTCACAGCTCACACACTGTTAGGTAATGCTAAAGGCCCACACTGTGGTCCAAAGAAACGCCAGGCCCCTGAGACAGATGTCTGGTAGTTGCATGGCTCTTTGAATGTGTCTCAGTACCAGCAGCCTCTCTGTAGGACCAGGTGTCAGATCAATGTCCACATTTGATTGACGACCGATTGAGGGATCCACAAACAACAGACAATTTTGTTTCCGATCCATCAAACTAGTGCCCTCTGGGAACATTCACCCCATTGGGTGAGCTCCTCTGCAAACGTGGAAGCGGTGACTTCATTCTACTATGATGAGACGAAATGTGTGGTGTCTTTTTTTTTTCCTTGTCACAACCTTGGTAGAGTTTCCTCTCCTACATATGCATGCTTTTATGAAACCTGGTGTCACCGATAATGCAGTTGGTGCCGTGTGTCGCTTTTTGACACTTGATGATATGTGACAGGCTTGGGGAACAACAAAGCGCTCCTGTTTCAGCTCCAGAAACACACACAGAGAGGTGGGGGTGTCAAACAAACATCATCACGTTTAGGCAGACAAGACACAACAGCAACAACAGGCAACTCGCTCAGCCTCCACCCCTACGGCACAGTCATTTAACGGACGGGCCCCGACAGTACACAGTCAAATATTGGTTTTCTCCTTTCCTCTTCCCCCAATAACTGGAGGGGGTTCTCCCTTTCCACCACTCCCCCCCTCTCCCTCGTTCCGACGCTCATTACCTCCCCAGAATTGATGTTTTCTTTTCATAAAGCACCAGGCTGATATCCCATGGATTTGGGATTAATAAAATATGAAGGGCATTAATATTCCCAAGCATTCCCTGCTCTGCTGTTATTACAGAGGGGCTGGTGAAGCCTTGGGCTCAGTCCGTCTGTCAATCACCTGGCAGGTACACTGTGTAGCTTGGCTCACACACCTCAGACAGAGCCCTCAAGGACATCAAAGGGCATGGAATGACACTGGTGGAACATGTTTCTGCATTTAGGAGCCCCTTGTCTCAACCTGGACCTTCTCTAACCCTCTAAGAAGAGGACATGCCTTGTGCCTTTGTGATCTTTTTTTTTTTGTCAATCTATTTTGCATGACAAAAGTAACATTGATGTATCCATTATTGCATGGCCAGGACATGTGTTTGACAACCTCTGTGGATCAGAGTGAATGTGAGTAGAGAGGAGGAGGTGGAGGATGGAGGGATATGGGAGGGATATTGTTTCGTTGCTGTGTTTTGCTATGTTCTCACTGCTTTTAGTTTGAAAATGGAGATTTGGAGATTTGCTTACAACTGTACAATTACAACTGTACAATAGATATTCATGATATCACCTCAGTGGCAAGAAAGCTAATCTGAAATTTAAAGCACTGAATTATTTTTTCCAATGAAGACTTCTTTTGAGTCTCTTTGTCAAAGACAGTTAAGTGAGAATGGTCTTTGGTGTCTATTCTTAGATTATTCTTCCAATGACCCACCTTAATGAAAGCGCTTTTAGATTCTTCACATATATGTCCTGCCTATGATTCCATTGTTTTTAAAACCTCACACCTCTTTGTTTTTACACCATCTTTACACAGTCTGTCAGAACCACGAATACATTTGCATGTTGAGAACTCTCCAGTACTAAAACCCCCCCCAAAAAACACTTGATCTTGTTTGTGTTTCCATCTCCCGTAGACATTATTCACAATATTCACAAATATATTTTCGTTTCTGCTTGTTATTTTGTCCAAGCTCAGTGTCTCTGGGCAACTTGACAGCCTTTCCCCGCAGTAAGCCTGGCTCTCTCTCCAGCTGCTTCAGAGAGACAGCAAACAGCAAAAGATAGCAGACTGACCAGATCAAACAGAAGCACAGGATACCAGGAGAGGCCATACATGAAACTGTTGCACTGTACACAGTACTGTATGTATTGTTTATGCCTGTCATCCAATCAGCCCGCAATGACTGTGGGAAGCTGTCCAGCGTCTGCTTTGGGTGGGTCTGTCTGACAGCCTTTAAAAGTGACAGATAAGAGAGAATAATTAATTTATCAGAGCAGGCCAGACTCTAATCCCTGGTGTCCTGGTGATAAGGGAAGGTTTCTTCTCTCCTGATCTCTCTGCCGATAGGGCCTTTTTCCTCGCCGGGTTCCCGTTAATAAGCCTGTCAAAGAGGCCACGGCGGCCGTGGGCTCTGTCCCATACAGGTTATCTCTCTGCCACACGTTCCTGTCTCCCCCCTGACAGCCGACAGCAGGCAGGGCGTAGGGCCTTTGAAACCCTGGGACAGCGGGGCCCGTGGGCGCACCGCAAGGAGGCCCTGTCATTTACACCTGCTAATTCAAACATCAGGTGGGCCAGAGAGCACGGAGGGGAGGGCACACTGCCCCACTGGCAGGCTGGGGGAGGGAGGCAGGGGGAGGGAGGCAGGGGGAGGGAGGCAGGGGGAGGGAGGCAGGGGGAGGGAGGCAGGGGCCGACACCCCGGTGAGGCAGCTGAACTTCAAAAATTCTCTTTAAAGGCAAATCAAAATACAGGCAGGATTTTTTTGTTGTTGTGCAGTCTCTCTTTTCAACCATCGCCTCGTTCTGAACCTGGGCTGAGGATTGATCTCCAGCTGGGAGATGGGAGATGTGTTGGTAGTTTTCATCCCAGCTCAGTGTCTGGTCTGGCCAGAGGAGTGATGAGATCAGTACTGAGGCTTTATCTCTGACTGAAAATATGGTAATAATGTGGTATGCAGAATACCCAGACTAGCAGAAGCCTGAGCTTCAACTGAGCCTTTAGATGAGCAAAGCATTGACTCCTATTGCTTCGAACAGATTCAAAGGTTCCATTCTTAAAAGTAAAAGTGGCAGAATGGCTATTTAGGTGAATCTTTGAAACTGTGTACACCATTACAAACCCTTACAGACCTATTTACTGACTCTGCGCAGTATCCAAGAGAGAAATAGATGGAGAGAAAGAGTGCCTTCAGAAGGAACAGGAGAGAGTTGTGCCATTGGGGGGTTTTCACTGCCCCATGGGGTAGTATATTTAACAAGCCACATGAATGCATTTTCACATTCTAGCTCGTCATGAAAGGCTATAGATGGGCTTCAGAAAAATATATTGAACACACAATGTGTGTGTGTGTGCGTGTGCATGAGAGTGTGTGTGTGTGTGTGTGTTTGATTAGTGTGTGAGTTTGATGCTTCAGACAAACCATCCACGTACTTTTGCAAAAGATAGATTTTATTGAGACTCACTGACCCTGATATCATATCATTTTCAGAGCCACTCATTGATGCTGTGCTGTCGCGTTATTGATTTGTGTGGTCCGCCCTGCATTTTCCTCTCAGAACCACAGACCTGTGCTTGGCCGAAGATCAAACCAAGGTCGGTTCTGAATGACTCGCTCTATCTCCTGCCTCCTGTCTGTCTCTTGGCTAAAGGGGCCACTTCTGCCTTTTGATCGGAGAGCCGCAGACAAACGTCTGTCCGGAGCCTCTGCTTATCTCCCTGCCTCTTTTAATCTCCTGTGAGCTGCAGGGGTGGAGGCAGCAGCCTGTCATTGTCCAGGGATGTGAACCCACAACCTTTTCAATTTCACCCAGCGCTTCAAAGCCCTTCCACCCTGGCGGCCACACGTCCCGTACAAAGGTGCCATTTGCTTTCTATGCCCCCTTTCGATAAGGCAGGAGAGAAAACATTGTATATTGTAATGCTCCTTCACCTCTTTGACATCAGCAAAATTGAGGTGCGGGCGAACGATCGATACAAATTAAAAGCAAATACAAAAACGGCAGTGAGGGAAAAAAAGACATTATAGGGTTAGGAAATCCATTGGCTTTCTGTGACTTTCCTTAACCGCAAGCCTTTGTATGTTTAGGAGGGTGAAGAAGATGGAGGCGGAATTAAAAAGTTAAAAAGTGATGACTTTCAATGACATCCTCTTAACTCTTTGAAACTTCTAAACACACACCTATCAGAAAAGAAAGAAGCACGGGATTGGAGGTGTTGTGCCATCATTATTTCTTATTCCCTTTTCAGCACATTTTACAATGTTGACCTCATACTTAAGCAGAACTAGTTCAATTCAATCTAGTCAACATCCAAATACCTAGTATTTGCAAAGGTTGTAGCACGCTAAGCCTAATATTTTGGTCTACAATAAAGCCTGAGTGAGACAAACACCTACTGATGTCACAGGCAAGGAGGCTTCTGATAGGTGGAGTGATGGTTTTCTCCAGCGTGGTGTGAAGCTTCATCCTGCCAGCTGTGTCTTGCCTGGTCAACGTGTCACGGAGGAGGAAGCCCCGTGTCTTTCAGACACACGCCACATTTGTTCCTCATTGTGTGCAATGAGGCCCACCACTACACAATCCTGATTTATACCACGATCTCAGTAACCCCCATCCTCTCCTGTCCTCTCCTCCCCTCATCCCCTCCTCCCACCCTCATCCTCTCCACCTCCCCACTCGATCACACCCTCCTGGCATATCCCTCCCTCCCACCTCTCAGCTGCACCACAGCCAAACCTGCAAAGTGATATTTTATCATTATCGCGGCAACATCTACACAACATTAACCAAATTACATCTGGCCAGCGACACGTTCCAGCGTCTGAGCGCGCCTCACGGCATGGCAGGTGGCCTCGCATCAATCAGGTCCCGCCAGGCAGTCAGACAGCCAGCCAGGCCCAGCAGAGTCGGGGAAATGGCTGTTTGCTGTAATTGTGTTTCTCTCCCTGCGTTCGCTCCGTACCTCAGTTACATGCAGCAGGGCAGCGTTGCCACACAAATAGCTTGGTGCTCTGGGGTGCATAGGAAATGGAAAAACTGGTCTTTTTTATTTTAACACTTAAGTGCTATGCTCGCAGCCTCTACAGGTGTACATCCAGCCACCACTTTTCTAGGACAGAATAGAACATTTTGTTTCATAAACCCTGGACGCATTCAACAGGACTGTATGCCTATACAGAAAACAATTGGACCTCCACAGGCACTGGAAATGTGTAATGTGTTTTTGCTGCACTGGAGTGTTTCATAAGATGGAGAGCTCAGAGAGGGAGCATCTTCTGGCTATGTCTGCTGTCATTACAAATCTATGGACAAAATCAATGCATTTTATTGATTGCTTTCCCCCCCAATAATGTCAATATTATTTCTAAATTGACTCCAAATAGTTGATATTTATATCCTCTGTTTGCCTTGGATATACAAAAACGACAGATAAATAAAAAGAGTGAGACAGAGAGAGACAAAGAGAGAGTGAGAATGAAATTAAAATCTCATTGAGTGTCTCTCCACAATCACCATTAAGGAAAAATCACCTGATATTAACAGTACCCTTTCTCTCGTCAGCCAACTGTGTAACCATGCTGCCTGATGAGAAAAGCACACAGTGGAAGCTGGAGATAGCTTCTGCCGGGAGAAAGCGAGAAAGAGAGAGAGGAAGCGAGGGAGAGAGAGAGGAAGTGAGGGAGGGAGAGAGCTAAGCAGTGGCATGTGTCTGTGTTATTGCTCCTGCATATCTATGGAGGGGGCCATGGGATTAACATCGATACAAATTAAAAACAAATAGAGGAAACAGAGAGGAGCAGTGGCCAGAGATCAGGATCTATTAGGCCTTGATTTATGGAGCACTGACCCACAGCAGGTAAGGTCAGGGAGCCAGTGAGCATGCATTCTAGCAGCCTCATTGCCATCTCACCGGCCAGTCAATAACCTATTTAATTTAATGTCACAGCCAATACTGGCAAAGCGTATTGACAAGGTCCTGAATACACCTTCAAGAAGCCCCCCAGCTGCAGGCACCAGATAAACTGTATGTGAAAAATTCAATCTTGCCTTTCCATGAATGCCCCTGAGTACTCATAAATTATTAAACCTCCTGCCCTCAAATAAAGTGTGGCAAAAAAGTCCTACTTGAGGAACTAGTCAATGATTTGAAGGGCCATGTGCAATTGTCGGAACGACAAACCACAATTCCCACATCGCATTTCAGCCAGCTCGGCCTACTCTCGCTGGTGACTGCATCACTAACTGGCCTTTATGAATGTTTCAGAAGAGTGGCACAGAGAAACAGCATTTCATTTGGCCAGGTAATACAGTTCCAGTAATGTCTGGTCCTCTCAAACAGATTGTGATGTGATACAAAACCTTTGTCATATCCCAGCGTCAAGAAGTAAAAACCCAATTCAATAAAGACAACAAACAAAGACACTGTTCAGAAATAAACATGATATTGAAAGTAAGCAACATCCCAGAGAACAGGGGGATTCCAGATGACAGCCCATGGGGACTCCTGCCAGCACTGTGTGAGCTCTTTGTCTCAGTAAACAACATACATCAAGTGTCAGCTCTCACACACACATACACGCACATGCTTTATGCAGCACATATATTCTGCTGTGCCTCTCGGCCTCTTTACTGAGGGATGGATGACATCTAAAGGTGAGTGCCTCTACAAGCCCTCTCCTTTGATGTCCCTCTAGCCAGTCAATAAGCCATTTCATCTTGGTTGTGGGCCCAGTCGATGTGGCCAATGCTGTGTCCAGGACTTCCAGCGGCTGAGAGCTCTGCCCGAGCCTGATAAAGCCCTGTTTCCTTCCAGTCTTTGTCTTGGGTCTGTTAGGGGGCGAAGAGCCCTGGGCCTTGTTCAATCATGGACGCTTCTCTCTTTAATGAGCTGCAATAATCCTGGGCAGCAGACGCGCCCCGCTAGCTGACAGCCTCCAGGCACTCAGAAATGTACTCAATTAGAGGATTACTAACGTTTCTGTATTCAGTCTCTAATTTACTAACACGTATGGTTCCAGTACCACTGCACAAAAGCTGATGGCTTTCAAACACGTCACAAACTTATTGAACGAGAAGGGATTTTTTGTTACATTGCCTTAGTATTTTTTTTTTTTTTTTTTTTTTTTTTTTTCTTAGCACATTCCATTCATTGATTTACGCAGCATATTGTTTGCATTTTTGTTTCAACAATTACATATTTCAGAGTTGTACAGTAAATCGCAACAAGCTTGACGGACAGATACGTAACTGATTATTATAAACCAAGTATGAGTATGATTGAAAGGTACGGAGAAAGAGAGGGATAGGAATTTAGAACGAAAGGGAGATAGTTGGAGAGGAATTTGTTTAAAGTAACTCCATACAAGCAGACATCTTCTGGCATTGGAATAAAGCTGATATCAAAGACACATCAAAATAACTTCACATTGGACTGGCTGTGTCTCATCTCCCTCCTCTCTCTTGCTACATCACCTTAAAATCCTGAACTGGGCCTATAAATCTGTCCAGCCATGATCCAAAGAGACAATCAGAACTACAGTAGATCGTTCTTAGTGTGGGGAGTTAGTAGTAAACATTATCGTGTGCCCGAGTGCGGGGGATCAGTCTTCATTACTTGGCATTTTGCTTTCTTCAACTGTTTCAGTTTGAATAGAGTACAAACATGGCAGTTCCTCCAGGTTGGCCTGAGGTCAGACCTGCGTCAACACCTCCTGTCTACCAGTGAATGTTGATTATAAGTCTTGAAGGCAGTTCCCTTCCTCTCACTCAGAGCCAGTCCTTTACTTTTCCCACAGTTCTTGAAACTTTTGATATCGGCATAGATTTGAATTTTATTAGAGAATCATGACAGGCTTGATGCTGAACATTATTTGAGAGTGAGGCACTTATCATAAATGACTGACAGGTAATGACAGTGTAAGTACTTTAGAAGCCATTTCATAGCTTGATTGATTCATACATTTTCTCAAAGATTTTGAAGGTTCATTTCTGTTTTATTCACCACAATTTTTTTTCCCAAATAATGTGGCAATATCAGAAAGTCAGTCCAGCAAGAAAACATGAAAACCTACCAAATGGACCTCATTCCCAAAAGTAAAGAGAGGAGTGCTTCAACCGAGCTGTACCTGTAATGTATTCTGAGCAGGTCCGAGGTCTTGGAGTCATTTGGGTCGGGGTCACAGAAGTGTGAGACAATCACTGAGTTTGTGTTTGTGGCCAAACAGAGTGGTGAGGGCCTCCTCTCTGCCTCCCCAGGCTCCTGTGGGTCTGGTCACGGAGCGTCTCTGTAAATGCGGTCAGACAGATGAGGCTCACCTCCCGGCTCCACCTCCCAAGGGCACACTGACATTTTCCGGGGACAATATCGGACTGCAGTGACATAGAAAACATTCTTTCCCCAAGACATTCTGCAGTTGTGTGCTGTTTCTCTGCCAGCTCACTCTTCCCCTCCCTCCACTAATTTCCTCTGTGTTGAGTGCTGCAGCGACGGCTTTCTATCTTCTCATTCTGTTACAGGTCAAGAGACTTGATAAAGTTCCAAAAGCCTGGTGGCAGGGAAGAGAAAGAAAGAACATATGATTGGATTCCACAAAGGAAAATGATTGCAGACAAAAAAAGCACAGCACCATCGAATATTCTCTAGGAACAAAATCTTTTTGAGTACTTCTTCCTGAGCAAGCACGATGACATGCTAAGAAAAAAGGTTTAAGCACAACGTCAACATACTTTCAAGGTTCCAAAGAACAGGAACACCTGAATGATCTTGAGCAGATGTATTGTATTTGAGCTTCCTAGTAACCAGTATGTTACAATGAACCCCCATACACACGACCCCGAACGTAGATGAATACTGTAACTCTTCAGAAAGCCGGAAGAAGACTACATTAGTCAGGTCCAAGGGATATTGCATTTTCTCCTCCTCACGAGTGACTTGGTCTGATGTTCCCTGGTCGTCCACATGACACAACCCCGCAGTGAATGACGGCCTGTCATGCCCTCAGTGCGTGTGCATCCACAGCAGCAGAGCACGTCTGTAGGAAGCCCAGCTAGGTGGTGGCGGGCAGGCCGCTGTGTCACAGAGCACAACTGTCACAGTGGATCAGACCGGCAGCCCATCTTACACCCCAGCCTCGGCCGTCCATGAGGGCCCACTCCGGGGGAGGTGTAAATCTGTCCATATCCCAGCGTTGGCAATCATGCAGAGCACCTTGATGAGTGACAGGCGGCGGGCCCAGTGATTGAGTGGCGTGCTAACGTGAGGCGACGCCCACGCTCGCCACGGGCAGAACCACGTGGAGGCCAGGAGCGTGCAGCCCTGTCCCTGACACAAAGGAACAAGCCCAGACACGTTGAATAAATCGCTGAACATTAGGACCTCGCTATCTATCTCCCAGCGCCTGATAACAGTGACTGATATCCATGGCTAATCTCATTAGGGTCGTCACTGGGCTGGAGGCGGCTGCCATTGAAGCTGTAGAGAGGAGGTATTATCTTTCTATGATAATGCAATGCTCGGGACCCACCGGCAATGAAAGTGACGTTTGATTGGGCACTTCAAAAGTAGAAATAACATATTCAATTTGCCCAAGCAAGTTTTTGGACATGGGTCTCGAAAGGTCATGTAGACGATTAACTTGATATCTCTCTGATGAGAATTGGGGTTAAAAGCCACTAATCAAAGGAGGCCACTTGGATTCACTTTCCAGGGTGCAACACACTAGCCAGTTAGCTGCCGATCTAATTAAGACTTGAGTTATAATAAGTGGAGTCCATCTTCCCAGGTCCTCCAGACAGCTGGGAGGAAAGCTTGTCTGGGTTCTTCTCCATGCCTTGCAGTGTCACACAGGCAGTGTGACACTTGGTTGTGATTGCTCCATTGGTAGCGCTGAACCCCACCGTGAGAGGCTAACAGGCCCAGTCACCTCTGTGGTCTCCCTTTGTCCTTCCACAACAACCCCTCCTCGGGATAAGCAGGGGGCTGATTGGGCGAGAGAGACAGAAAGAGGGTGGGAGGGAGTGGGGGGGGGGTGACACAGCAGTCCCGCTGTTTGTGTACGAGCAGGAAGTCGAGTTGAAATGCCTCGTGTCTTAATTGGCGTGAGTGGCAGCGGACGCTACCTGACGAGATCCATTAATCAGTGTTGGGAGAGGCTGGAGGGAAGCATAGCAGGAGAGGGAGGGAGGCCGCCAGAGAAAACCAAGAAAGAAGGAGAGAGGGGGAGAGGGTAGTTCAGGGTGGCAGAGTGTGCCTGACCCTCTCCCCCTGACCCAGGCCCCCAATGACATGCTCTCAGCTGGGCCTGTCACACTTGGCCACTCATCAACACAGAGAACAAGAGAGGCTGCAGTAATTAAAGTCATCGTTTTCACACTCAACATACACTCACAAACAGACACATGTACATTCACACACAGGTTTACACACACATGCACATGCAAGCACACACACGTACACACAAAACACACACACACTATATGAATAGTTGATGAAGTGTAAAAGAAAGCTTTCTGAAGCTGGTATGGTTCCAGAGTACCATTGAGACCTCAAGTTACTCTCCAGCATCCTCCACTGTAGACTACCTTTCAGACTGTCATGTCAAACATGACCATCACTTTTGGGTCATTTGAGGTTTTGTCATACATGTGTCTGCAGGCAGGGCATTAGAGACTGTTGTACATATGTGCACACACACCTAAAATGACACAAACACACACAGAAACACAGTCCTCCTGGCCCCTCCATGAGACTGCACCCATCAGAGAGCGGTGATTGTCCCCGACACAGAAAGAAGAGATGCTCTTTTCTTCGGTTCTTTTCTCTTTCACTTTGCCCTTTCACTGTGTTTGTCCTGATCTTCTCCAGGTCACTTCACCTGATAGAGTTAAATTACTGGCCCCCAGGACAGGAGCTGTCTGTTTCCCCCTCTCTCTCTCTCTCTCTCTCTCTCTCTCTCTCTCTCTCTCTCTCTCTCTCTCTCTCTCTCTCTCTCTCGCTCTCTCGCTCTTTCTATGTCTCTGCCCGTGGGGGGGGGGGGAAGTCACTTAGCTGCCTGTTGTTGTTGCCTTTCTTGACGGCCATTCATGGGCACACCATTACATGAACCAAGGCCAGGTTTTTGTGCTTGTGTCACTGCACTTGTTCCCCCTCTTTCTCCACCGTGTCCCCCTCTCCCATGGCTGTCTGTCCCCTTAACCTCATGTCCTGCTGTCCTGTCACACGGAACTAACAGGAGAGGAGGGAAAGAGACAGAAGAGAAGGATGATCGTAAGCTCACGTCTGAGTATATTTAAAACACTTTTGCATGACGCATCCTCTTACTGTAACGGCTGTGGTTTCGAGTGGTCAGGCTGTGGTGTTATCTGAAAAGAGGTCATTTGTAGACACCCCCTTTTTCACCAGTTGCAACCATGTTCAATATTTTAAACTCACTGCGCCCGCTTACATTCAAATGCAACAATTTCTTACGTAATGACTTTGTGTGTGTTTTCAGACTGCGAACGCTCTTGTTCTCATTTCCCATGTATTTATTCCTGTTGTTATTTACTGTGTTTGGACACACATTCTGTGGAGTTGCAGCTCTGAATGCTATATCATGCAAATGTCTCTCACTTTATTCCAGATGATAGAATTCGGACCTAAAAAAGCTTTGAGTGTGAGGAAGAGACCAGGAAGAGGCTGAGTGCGGGGAAATGAGTGCTGACTATTTACCCTGCTGCCTTGGTACTCCAGTTCAGGAGAAGATGGAGAGCCATCACATCCTCTCCTGACACTCCCTCCTTCAGCTGCTCTCTATGAGCTGCCGTCATTACAGGCCGACACAGCTCCGTCTGATTGACTGGGTGTGTTCCTGAAGCAGCCTGCAGACTTTGATATAGAGGCGGAATGAAACAAAGTCTCATCAGTGAACATAGACAGCACTACATCTGTGTGTCTCGACTCCTATTTGGGAGTACAACCATGCAGCCAATCACCTTCAGCAATTTACCTCACATAACCAATCCCCTGACGGGACGACTGATCGAACCGTTCACCTGTTCTGGAGGTGGGAGCGACGTGTCAGTAGCAGACCCACACACGCCTGTCCCAGCCCCGCCCACTGTGACAGGGACTGTTTAGGTACTGACTGTGTGATGGGCGCTCTTCCTTCAACTGTCCGCCCACGCAAACTCATCATCTTAATTGTCCCTCCTGTTGATGTGAAATTCAATAAAGCTCGTCAGAGGGAGCCTCTCCTATGGGCTGTCATGGTCCTTCATGCCTGGCTGTCCACACTGATGACAGCTGGATAGGAGGAGACAGTGCAGATAAAGGAGAGAAAAATGCTGCTTCATTATGCTGTTTTCACTCGCTTGACTTGGAAGTGTGGCATGGAGGTGACAAATTGAATCTGCACTGCTCAGCCTCTGTTTGTAGCGTAACCTTTCTGGCCAGTTCACTTCAGCTCTGCCTCTTCACATTTGTAAATATATGTAGGATGGCCTGTAGGGCACAGATTCCTCATCAGCCCATTCATTCTATATTGAAAAAAACCTGAATGCTTATTTGTCCTCTTGACCTTGGCCTTAAACAGCCACATAGTCACATCAAACATATTGTTTTTCTGCTGCTTAATGCTCTTTGATGGCCTGGCCAACCAGAAGCTCCCAGTGTCAACCCGAGATGTGGTACTTGCAGGTGATCATCTGGAAAAGGCCTCATTGATCTCCAGAGCTTAGCACAACAGGAAGTTCAAGGGGTCACATGTGTTTTGGAATGGAGGATTACTGCTGAAGCTGCGGGGTAGGGAATTTAATAGGAGTCTAAAATGTTTCAATTTTAGGAAATGACATGGAGGTACATCCAAATTGTAGAGACAGAAATAACATATTTTTGGAAAAGAAGCCAGATGCACACCATTATCCTGTATGTCTGGGATGTTTATCTCTTGATAGACCATGTAAGTGCATTTGACTTCTCATTTCTTATAGATCAGTATCGATCAGCTTGCGGAAAAAGCACGCTCCTCTCCAGATAGCAATCAAAGACCTGCTACGCTCTGCACCCATTTCCCCTGCCGTCGTCAGGCTAGATTGATTTGATGGGTCTCAGGGTCTGCCTGGTCCCTCCTGTTTTTTAAAACGTCATCTTTCTCTACTCCCCCATTACGTAAAGGACTTGCAAGACTTCTCTGCCCCTTGGGGAACGACAGTTATCGAACCCAAGAACAATTGCCAAGACATGCTACTTGGTGACGTTTTGCTTAACATTTTTCAAACCTTCAATTCGCTGCTTTGCAGGCCTGCCAAGTTCTGCACCTGGTGAGGACTCAAACTGGAGGTGCGACACAGTTTGAGGGTGCTGTTGTTGGAGACGTGAGCTTTCATTGCGTTAGCAACGATGTCAAAAATGATTAGTGTATTTGTGATGATGCTTCTGCCTTTCTAAACCATATGCTAATGCTCAATGAAGTTTGACCCAGCGCTGCTGGTGTGGCTCCACACACCATCCCTCTCTCTGACACTCCCCGGAGGGCATTTCATGATAAAGGCTCCTGCCACTTCCTTCAGAAGGAGGCATTTTAAATATTCAGTCAGAGGAGCACTGACTGCCATTTTAGCCTTTACTTCTCTCTCTCTCTCTCTCTCTCTCTCTCTCTCTCTCTCTCTCTCTCTCTCTCTCTCTCTCTCTCTCTCTCTCTCTCTCTCTCTCTCTCTCTCTCTCTCTCTCTCTCTCTCTCTGTCTCTCTCTCTCTCTCTCTCCCTCCCTCCCCACTTCTCTCTCTCCTGTCATTAATAACCGCCTTGGTGTGGACGCCACAGCTCCCAGCATGGGGCTAATGCACAGATAGAGATGTTGCCTGCGGAGGCCGGCCCAGTGCCACCTTACCCACCCCCCATGTCGGCCCCAGTCCTTGCCCTCCTGCTGGGCTCCTGAGCCCACGCTCATGCCCCCCGCACCACACTAAGTGTGTCTCTTAATCTGCTTACAGGACTCTGCTAAGCAGCAGAAATATTTCCAAGGGAATTCTATTTACCTGCTCCATCTAACAATGGACAGACACTGCTGGATCCTTTTGCTTTCTCTCTCTCTCTCTCCATTGCCTGCTGACTGGCAGAAATCCCATTAGCCTGACTAATTTCTATGTAAGTCCACAATCATGGTGTTCAGTGGTGAAAGCCAGGCTTTGTTTTCAGTGCACTGAAGCTTTCACTTAAAATTTGTTTTGGTTATGGTCTTCACGTTAGATTGCACCTTTAGGATTATAGCTAAGCTTTCCATGAGCCTGTTTAGATGGTCTCACAGATTTCTGTCTGCACACCTGACTGGACTGCGGAGGAACAGAGACCAGTCTGAAACCTACATTCTGTTAGCATTGATGTTTATCAGGGGAAAGTGTCTCAACTGGCCGTTAGCAGTCTGCAGTGCTGTCCTTGGTGCTGAACCCACCCTCTCCACCAGTGTTCACCTCCAGGATCACTTGACCTTGCTGGTTCATAAACATCACATACCATGGCACTGGAATATGCTAGGAGCCCGGGAAAACACATTTCTCCACCGGTGTTTTAATTAGCTACAGATCATGTTGTTCATCTTTAAACCCCTGATTGTACAGTGTCAGTGGGGGACGTAATTGGCTGGGTTCAGATTAGATGATGAATACATACAAATAGAGGGATTAGTGTGATCTCCATGTCAATCTCCTGAAAGTACAGAATACCACCCTGGTTATGTCTGCCTCAGAGGTTGAGACAATAAATAATTGGATGTTATTCCAACGTGGCATCATTATCGTGATGCCACCACCTACAGTCAAATCTCTGAATGTAGTTAAGCGTTCCTGAATGTAAGAGATATGTGTTGGCGCAATCATTTCTGCCTTGTCTGGAAAAACATTCTGATATTGGCTTTCAAGAGAAATGACTGTGAATGCATCGCATTTAGCATCAAGCCTCCTGGGCTTACTTCTGTCAGCAGAAGCAGACTCCCTGAAACTTGAAAGAGCCTTATTGACATAAAAATCCTGATTCTAGAAGGAAGTGCTCTGCTCCTGCCATTAACTCAGATGGAGAGATCCGCCCACCTCCGGCCCCACAGGCATGTACAACAGCAAGGACTAATTCCATCCTGCTTATCCAGGCGTCAGATTGCACCTGCCGTCAGCTCACAGTCCAATGGCCTTTCAGACCTTAACGTTCCATCTCAATCAGGGGAAACTGATTGCCTGCTACCTGCTACCTTCTCCATCTCATAATTACACTCACTGCCATTTACAGACACATGCCTCTGGGAGAGGTGGTGTGTCTGACTGAGCGCTGGCCAGAACTGATCCCACAGCCTGGCACCTGGGGGCGGGCAAACCGGGGACTCAGGGGGTTCCTTTGAGTTTTATCATCGAGTTTGACCGAGTGCACAAGCTTGAGTTGTTTGTCGTGTCTCATTTTGCCTCAGTCTTTGCATTCGTCAAATCAGGTTCGACGTCTGAATTAGAGATCTTATGATGAAGAAGGAGCTCCCTTGGAGAGTGTCTTTATTCTAACACGGCAGCATCCTCTACAATGGCAAACTGTTTATGTACAAAAATGTCATCTTGCAGAGATCCTTGTTTGGCAAAAATGTGAACAGGAACAATGAAGTATGTCTGGCATGTTTAACAATGTTCAAGTCCTCCAAACTGAACACAGAGCCACCACAGTGAATACAAAGTGAACACACACTCTAACAGCTGCATCTATTCAGTCAGTCTGGCTCACGTTCACAAGGCTTTTGTTGTTTCATCTTTTGTTTGTTCTGCAACTTCTTCCAAGGCTGTCGGTACCACTGTGAACCCAGCCCAGCTGCTTACAGTACTGTTGGGTTTACACACAGCTCAACGTGTGCGACCATCTGTTTGTGTGTGAGCGTGTGTGTGCGTGCGTGTGTTTGTGTGTGTGTGCAATGAGGGGGTGAGGAGATTATTTTCCGTTGTAACGGGGGCACATCCTTTCTCTCCCTATTCATCAATGTCTCAATAATGAACGGTTGAAGTTGTATCTGTCTTGGCACTAGTTTACAGACTTTCAGAGATGTTTTACTGACACTAATAAAGGTTGATAAGAATGGTGAGTGCGTTGGAGTCAGGAGAATAGAAAGTATGAACACAGGATCCAAGTACGAGCATCTCTGAGAAGCACAACCCATCCAAGGACATGGCGTGATCAGCTCACACGCTCCTGCTCCCAAAACACACGCCGCAAGCCACGCTTCTCTGCCGAGTGCCTTAACAGTGGCTAATTGATCTGTCATGTCCAAGGCATATGCCTCAATTAGAAAGTGATTTTTCTCAAAAAGTCATTGTTCGTCTCTCCTGGTCCTCTTGTGTGGCTTTCCGCCAGGCTGGAGCCCCAACAATCCTGTCCATTAGGAGCATCATCCCTGCCTCCAGGGACTGTGTGGTCACAAAACACCCCAGTCTGACTTTAGAAGGCTGAATGAGAGAGCTTTGGGTCAGAGGTTACATATTGGATCTCTAGAATGGCTCCATTTTGCAGCATGAGGCCCAGTATGGAATGGCTTTCTTTAGGAACGGGATGTGATGAGCATGGAGGCTGCAGGCCACAACAAAGAGCTTCCATAATGGTGGCAGTGACTCTCACTGTGTCTCACCTGGAGGGTAATGAGAAATCAAATGCTGCATGAAACTGCATGAAAACCTTTGAACCAATGTTTGAGGTTAGCTGGTGATTATGTGCAGCCAGATCCTTTGCTGTTCACTGTGCAAAAAAAATGATAAGATACATTGGCTTCCAGAGGGTAGCCATATCACAGTTCTTCAGGACGTAACGGAACAGGCTGCCTGCATGTGCAGTAATGAGCTTTCTGATTAAGAAGGGCAATCCACTGGCGGCTGAGAGAGTCTTGTGGAGAGGGTCATTTCTCTCACGCCACGCTGCTACGCCAGCAGGGCCACATGAAAAACAAGAAAAAGCTGACGTGGTCCAACGCTCTCCTCCACCCCCAGCCAGGTCCTTCAACCGGACAGGAAACCAAAACAAGGACAACGATGTGACCCCCCTCTGCATTCGTCGGTATTGTTATTCAAAATGAGATGGCTGAGTGGAGAGCCGTTTATGGCCACGGCCAGAGTCCATGTGTTAAGGGGGGCAGAGCAGAACGGCTGCAGGTCAGAGATCTATTTATCTATCTATCTATCTATCTCTCCTCTCTCTCTCTCTCTCTTCTCTCTCTCTCTCTCTCTCTTCTCTCTCTCTCTCTCTCTCTCTCTCTCTCTCTCTCTCTCTCTCTCTCTCTCTCTCTCTCTCTCTCTCTCTCTCTCTCTCTCTCTCTCTCTCTCTCTCTTCTCCTCTCTCTCTCTTCTCTCTCTCTCTCTCTCTCTCTCTCTCTCTCCTCTCTCTCTCTCTCTCTCTCTTTCTCTCTCTCTCTCTCTCTCTCTCTCTCTCTCTCTCTCTCTCTTTCTGTCTCAGACTGTCAGTGCATTTTAGTCTTCCCAGTTTAAGAGTGAGTTCTGAGGTCATTACTCTCCTCTTCACTTCATTACAGCTAAAGATGGCCTGTCATGCCTGCTGACTGTTGTCTGTACACGTCTGTCTCCCCTCACTCCTCCACTCCTCCATCGCTCTCCCCGTCCATTTGTCTACCCCTCAGTGCCCAACGCCCCCCCCCCCCCCACCACACACACCTGAACGGGTGACTTCTGCATCTGCATCACTTCCCTTCTCTCCTGTGTTGAATAAAAGCACATTCCCAAAAAAGCCCACCACCTGTAGTCACCAACAGTCACACCTCACAGAAAAACATCCATGAAAACTCACAGTGCTTTGTCGAAAGAGATAAAACCCAGAGTGCCAGACATCTTTAACCAAGCTCATGTGCAGGTGTAGGGTCCACCCCCTCCAGCAGGGCTCAGGGGTCTGGTCCAGCTCCACTGGCCCTGCTGGGGTCAACACACTGGAGCTGCAGGGGAGATCAGTCTGCCTGGTTTTGGACACAGACCTTCGAGATCTGTTTACTGGAATCCAGGAGGAGGTGGATCTGCCCCATAGCCTGGCTCGTTCAAGCCCAGGCCTGCCATGCCCTGGAGGGGACTGAGTGCTGGAAGGATCGGCACTCTGCTCCACTGATGCTGCACACTGCCAGACCAGCACGATGCCTCAGCACTCACTGCTGCAGGGAAATGAATCACACAAAGTGATTGTCCTGTGTGCATCCTATCAGGTTTGTTTTCCCATGCTCCTTGCTGTTCTCTGTTGATATGGATGTCGTCAGGACAACCCTGGATGAAGGCCTAAAGACGTTAGTAGATCCAATTGGATCAAAGCTGTTTGTGACTCAATTACCTCACGTCATCCACACAACCTTCTAAACCTGAATGACCCACAGAGAGTGGTATTTTTTTTGTGTGAGATAACTAAATATCTCCATATAGTGATGGTAAGTCAAACAAGTTTTTGGCTTCATCCAAAGCTTCATCCTAACACAACTCTCTGTAGTTCAGGTCTGACCTCTGGGGGGCAGTGTGGGAACCTGGTTTAGAGATGTCGGGCATGAAAGAGACCAGTCGCTCTAACAGTGTTGTTAGAGCAATGTAAGAAACAAGTTCTTCCTACCCCATTTACCTCTTATCACTCTAATAATATTTCAATGATTCATATTTCAATTCAGCCTACTCTATATTAATATACTCTTGATAGAAATAGTAATGGTTGAAGTGATCTTCATTTGCAGCAAACCACTCAAGGTTTAAGGATGATGGCAGCCTGTCTGCCTGTCTGCCTGCCTGCATGTCTGCCTGCATGTCTGTCTGTATGTCTGTCTGTCTCTCTGTCTCTCTGTCTGTCTTTTACCACTGTCTGTCTGTCTGTCTGCCTGCATGTCTGTCTGCCTGTCTGTCTTTCACCACTGTCTTTCTGTCTATCTCTCCAACCCTCTGTGTGTACAGTTTCAGGCATCAGTCTGATGTTCATGACACTGTAACAGAGATAATCCCCAACTGAACGGGGTAATGAGCACCTTTCAGTGCATCCCTCCTTCTTCAATTTGTTCATGGTGGAAAGCTGTTGTGGAGTGACTCCAGCGTGAGAATGTGGTTGGGGGGCTGGTCGTGGTGGGGGGCAGGTTGGGGGGTGGTGAGAAGAGATCTCCATCTGCAGCATAGGAAGCAGGCAGGGGCCCATGTCATTACCCACTCCGCTGCACTAACATCTTCAATTAACAGCAGCCAGATACTGATTACATGTTTTCAGGATGTTGCTCTGTCTCCGAGACCGATATCCTCACACTCGGCTGGGCTGAGCTCCATCGATGGGAGGGGGCAAAAGAGAGAAAAGCAGGGAGAATGCATGGCTTCTTGTTTTTCAATACCATTTTAAGTGCCTTTCTCTCAGGTTCCTCAGAGGAAAGCCATGGGACTGGGCCGACGGAGCCTGCTCATGTCTTCTGATGTACCAGTTTTCACAAAGTGTCTGTCTGAATATCTGGCGCATAATCAGCTGGTACTTGACCTTGACTCATATCATTAATTCAGGGAGTAACCTGTCAGCTCTCTCTCTCTCTCTCTCTCTCTCTCTCTCTCTCTCTCGCCAGCTGTGCACAGGAATGTAACCTTGGCTGCCTGAAGGTCAAGAACTGTTCACAACTGCGTTTGTTTCTCCTCATGTTACACACACGCACACACACACACAGCCAACAAAAACAGACATGCTGACAAATTAACTTACTAATACACTGACATTTACACACTCTTCCTCTCTCTCTCTCTCTCTCTCTCTCTCTCTCTCTCTCTCTCTCTCTCTCTCTCTCTCTCTCTCTCTCTCTCTCTCTCTCTCTCTCTCTCTCTCTCTGTCTCTCTCTCTCTTTCTCTTCCTCTCCCCCTCTTTCTTCTTTCTCATTGTCATCGTCTCGCCAACTCTAATAGAAAAGCAGTGGCTTTATCAGGCTGAGAGGAGGACAGAAGGGGGGGAGGCAGGGTGGCTGCATCTGGGCCAGGGATGGTTGAACCTGTAGGGTAACAATGGTAGCAGGTGAGCAGCCCAGTCGCAGGCCCAGGAAATTCAATTAGAGCCCGCCGCCTGCCTGCATTCACTTTATTATAAAGGGGCTAACAAAGTCCTCCTGCTCTCAGAGATAAAGCCAAGGACTGTTGCTCTTTGTTAGTCCCATCAGAGGCTGCTGTGATCGGCCTGAGATGCCCCGGTCCTTCCACAGCCAGCCAGACAGGTGGGGGAGAGTTAAAACCACCGCATTCTCTTCTAAAGACTTTCGAGAAATAACCATTTCCGCTCGTGTTCCCTCTCCCCCTCATTCTTTCACCCCTCCTGCCTCACCCCCTCCCACCGTGCCTTCAAATTTCATTAAGGGACCCCTAGTACATTAACCAGCGAGCAAATCAAATTCCCATTCCAGAGGGAGGACCGGGGTTAAATGAGCCTTTCAGGAGTGTTGGACTCTGGCTGACACCTCGGAGCTGGCCAGCCGCTGCCCTTCTCCTTGGTGTCCCCTTTAAACCCCACTGCCTCTGCACACTGTCTCCTCAGCATCTATTTATCTAGGCACAATGGGATCCACTCCCCTTAATTCACAAAGCTTGGGGCTCAATCAAATCAGGCCCCGTGATTGAGGGAGGGCCACAGAAGAGCTGTCCTGGCCTGCCAGGCAACATAGCCATCTGACAGGAAATGAGGTGGAAAAGCTGCCGTCAGGAAATAGCATGGGAGACTCACGACAGCCATGAAATGGATAGCAGTCTGAAACAGCCCACACTTCTGACAACAAGTTATCCAGACAGACTTTGTAAGTGAGGGGAAACACTAATGCTCAGTTGGCACTCCCTGAGAAGGGAAGCTGAGCAGGGTGAACTGTAAAGGCCACAGGTCAGAGGAGGTCAGACCTCACAGAGAAAAGTGGCACATGACATGCTCTGAAATGAATGCTGGCTGAGCTTAGGATAAACATTCAATCCTCAGTGGCTCTTGGAACATGCTGATATTCTTTTGCATTCTGGTATTTGGGACATAATTCTTTGAAGTCCAGAAGGTTCTTTTAAAACGAGAGTTATTTCAAGACTGCTGGCACAGATAGAGAGAAAAGCAGATGAATAAGTAGATGGTCAGTAAGGACAACATTTCAGAAGTATTTCAAAATCTTGAAGCAAAGGTAATAGGTCTACTGTATTCATAGCCCAAAGTACTCTACTGGGAGACAGTACAGCAAATTACCAAGGTACCACGCACACAGTCACAGATACACACTCATACACGCACTCATACACACACTCATACACACACTGTAGGCCTCAACATTTGTCTAAGAAATCATGTTACCAACAGAACATTTAACTTCTCATTTCACTTATACACAGTAGTCTTCTCCATTGGTGGGATAGTGCCCTATGTGAGTGTGTGAAGTGGTTACCAACCTGGGGAGTTCACTGCTGCAACAACACTCTCCCACACAGGCAGCAGACACACTCCTGTGTCTCTAATGGCAGAGCTCTTCCTGTGGGTTTCACTGGGGATGGAGGGGGGTTTAAATAAACATTCTACCATATGCCTTTTATTCACATTTGGCATGCTGGTTTAAGTTTCCCACTGACATTTTGGATTTGAAAGCATAACTGTTAAATCAAAATGAATCTACTCCTTCATTGATTCTTTACACAAACAACTACTCAGGAAGTCAATTACCCGAAGGGGGACAGAACAACAGACATTTATACCATACAGTGACATCCACGCATGCGTAAGTGGATGTGAATAGTGCTCCAAGCAGGACAGTTAGAGGCTTTTGAACACGTTCTCTCGTCCCCTCCTCCTCTCCAGACGTCCTGGAACATGGGCTTCAGCTCAGTGACGCCGTCTCCTGTGTGCTTCCTTTGTGGCAGACCTCGGTAGACCTGGGTGTCATGGTTCCAGGGAGGCTGAAACAACACTGTCAGGGTGCGGCTCACTCACACACAACCATTATCAGCTCGCAGACCTGGTAGCCTCTAATGGTGTAATTGCTGAATGGTTTAGAAGGTGGAGGCCATTCTGACGATTAATTAAGGGATTTGGTTTCACACTGAATGAGCCCAAGAGAGATCCAGGGCCACAGCCAGAGGCCAACAGAGACAAATAAACATTTCAGCTTCTTGAATACAGGCGGGCGCGCACACACACACACACACACACACACACAAAGGCATATAGATTCAGACACACACACACAGAATCATCAAACACATCTGTGGTGAGGGACGTTTTGTTTGCTCTTTCCCACTGGAGTGAAACCATATCCAGCCAAAACACAGTTCAAGGAATAACTGGTGAGCTTAGACGTTGACCTTGAACAAGTCTCCTGGCTTATGTAAACATCAGACCTACATGTAGTCAGTCACACATGTTCAATGGTCATGGTCAGGAGAACATGAGCACGGTAAACATCTTTTAAATCAGGGGGGTTGTGAGAGTGGACCTATAGTACTATAAGATGGTGAGTGACTAGTTTTCTTTTTAATTATTATTTTCATTTACATATCAGACACCTTCAATTGAAACCACAAGGTTTGAAGCTAGTGTCCCAATCAGTAAAGTCAAGACGGTTCAGATACAGTATCTGCAACACAGACCTGTTCGTTATTCCTCAATGCTGTGCAGTTTCTCAGAGGCCCTGGGGTGTCAGGAGACGTCTGCTGTGTTAAATGGATGAGTGTTTACCCAGAGTCTTTACATTCAATCTACCCCCCTCTGTCAGCCTCTCCTGAGGCCCAGAGGAAGCGGGCACCACCAGGGGTCAATGCCACAGCCCAGGATAGTGGCTTATAACCACATTAGCAAATCCAATCCATTAAAACAGGATCAGGCTTTCACTTCTAAAAAGACTCACTCCTCACTTTTAATGTAATTGCCCACACAATCATGGTAATTTAGAAGCTCTGGACTTAATGCACTCCCATGTTTGTTCTCTGCTCAGGCCCTTCCAAATGTAGAAATACATTATTTTCTCTGTGAAGATAAAAGCTCAGATGGATTTCTCAGTAGTTTAAACAGTACCTGAAAGCATCGCTGTCAGATATAAAAGGTCATGTGGTATCATAGACATGAGGTAAATGAAAGCTTGCCATTCTGTGAGAGCCTAATAGACTCCTGTTCAGACCTTGGTTTGATTATGAATTCTTTGCATTCTGTCCAAACACTTCCTGTTGGACCAATGATCAAAACATAGAGTTGAAGGTCTGAGATGTATTAGATAACAAACTTTTCCAATAATATTTTCCAATGATCAGATCTACTTTACTTTTTTTATCAACACAAGAATGAGTCGCATAATCCATCAACTAACATAGTGGATCACTCATACGTCTGTCACAATGAGTCCTGGAATCTGATACAATATGCTGTGAGGGATAGTGAGCCTTAAAATCTACAGCAGCGGCTCCCAGCTAAGCCTCCGCCAGCCTCTGCCAGCCTCCGCCAGCCTCTGCCAGCCTTAGCCAAACCCCAGCCAGCACAGGACCTGGACCAGCTGGCCACATCTGTGTGGCGCAGCAAAACAGGCACATGCAGCCAAACAACACAGCAAGGCAGGCCACGCAGCAACCACAGTTGCTTGGCAACCCCCAAAACCCTGGCTGATTGGGTGGGTAGAGACAGGGAGGCAGGTTAGGGGTTAAATGACGGAGGTGGAGAGCTTCTGGAGAAGAGTCTGAAGTTGTCTCAGGGTGTGAAGCATCATTATCTGCCATGTATCTCTCTCACTTAATAGAGAGTCTCTGGACATGGTGAAGATTTAGAATCAGTCGACATCTTTGTTGTCTCTGTCTTGGCTCGTTCTGTATTTTCATGTTCTGGTTTGCTTTGGTCTCATGGCCAGTGGATATTTAGTTGTCCTGTTATCATCTAATCTTTATCTTCAATGCAGCTTTCTTCCTCATGCTGTAGGTCAGAATAGAAGATTAGCAGTGCTCTCCCTCAGGTGGGGAGAGCAGTATGATCAGCAGAGTATAGCAGGCCTCATGAAGAGTCCCCACAACCAAGGACATGTCATCATAATTGCTCAGAGTGATTCAATTATGATCCCATTCCCTGTTCCCTACAGAGAGGAGAGATGGGACGTTGAGTGCAGGGCTTGAAGGTAATTCTCTCCGCTGTCAGGGGCTGGGATCTGCTCTTTCTCATACCTAGGCAATGACACGTGGGACAAGAAGGATCCGAGAATGACACTTTATTAGGCTCCATGACAGTCCAACAGAGAGATCATAGTTGAGTCATCTTTAGAAATACCTACATTGCTTTGATGAAGGGAACTTCAGGGCTGTAGCCCAAGGTCACACCAGTTCTACTAGATTTAGTGATCTTTATCTCCAAACACTGAGCATTCCTCTCTAAGATGCCTTGCTAGACAGAGAGAGGGCTTCCCTTACGATACTCAAGTGAACTCTGTGTTTATGTTTGTGCCTCTGTGGTGGCTCATTGGGTCATTGATCCACTGGCTCTATCAATCTCAGACAGAGGATATCAGCATGCTACATTAGTAATATGGCACCATGGATTTCACATTACGGTAACACAGGGTTTTAGTGTGAGTGCCCTGGTCAACATCACATGTACCGTTAGCGGTGATGGTTTGGAACCAAACGCTCATGATGAAATAGACAAATGTGACTTAATCAATAAGCTCCACCCTCTCATCAATCTTATGCATTTGGGTTGCCAGGTTTGGTAGTGGATGCAGTATAACCCTTCAAGAGGGATACTGTTAAGAGGCGAGGTGGTTCATTCTCAGTCCCACAGCCTTGGGTGTGGATAGCATCCACAGCATTCTGTAGTTTTCGAATGGCTCCGACACCAATAACATCTATTGATCACCTGGCATCAATAATTTTTACAAATAAAGTGTAAAAACGAGGAAACTCAAATCAATGTAAGCAGGGATCTCTACATATGGTGGTGTATTAAGGGTGTGCAGCAGGATGGATTCTAGAGAATGTAGCCTACTGTATGTCTCAGGGTACAGCTCATCTCTATCCATCCCCATGGATGATAGAGCATGAAGACAGAAGGCCAGACTTCAGTCATGTGTGAACTCTAATCATGGGGTGTCAATCATGTGCTTAAGCTTTTAGCCAGGGATCAATCACCATCCGGAGGCTCAAAGACCAATCAGGACCAGTACAGGTGGATGGGCTGACTGGCAGCTTAGTCACTGCCGAGGAGAAATCTACCGTTCTGTCTGCAGGGAGAGATTGTGTGTAGATGATTTGTCAGGATGAAGGAGGGGGTGTCTCTTAATGTTTTGGCACATACAGTATATGCTTTCCTGTTGTGTATGTCAATGATTTAGAGCGCTGACTGAAAATGGTGGTGGTTACCTTTGGTGCTGAAAAACAAATCTATAGTTGTTAGATTGAGAATTGAAAGCAAAGGATAGGACAATAGAGAGCAGATGGTGACTCCTCTGTATCCTGGGATTCACTGTGGCCTCACTGAGTTACTTACTGAGTGCCATAATGGGTTTGTATTGTAGGGAAAATTGTATTGGTCTTTGGGACCTGGTCCAGTGTGCATCTCCATCTGCTCCGACTGAAAACACGTCTTCAAACTGAGAGCCAGCCCGTTGGAGAGACAGGGCTGTTCAGGACCAAAATGATGCTTTGATTACAGGCTCTGCAACTTGAATTTACATTGCAATTAAAAGGCCAATTAGAGGCCATTTTCCCTGTTTCCTGGTAATGGCTGCCTGGTAATGTGTGGTGTGGAGGATAGGGGGAGGCGAGGGGGAGGTGAGGGGGGAGGCGGCCTGGCCACTCTGCCATCCAGCTGAGCTGGCCCATTGTCTCATCTGCTTCTGGGGATCAGGGCCCCTCATTGGCCCCGCTTCATAAAAGCTTAACTGCCATTTTATAGAGCTGTAACAAGTCAAGCACAGACACACCGGGTGTCCTTAACAGCCCCCTCTTTAGAAATCACCAGCATTGTAATTTACTGCAGAGAATGAATTTTGTAATTAGGTCTAAACAACAACAATAACATCAACAGCAATCATACAGCAACAACAGTAACAAACTTAAAGTTGAGAAAAACCTACAGTACGTATATCCTTATTTCAGGTCCCTGAAAGTCCCTGAAAACTATGCGTCATGTTTTGCCTTTGAAATGTTTCTAAATGGTAAATGGAGTTCAGCCATATTTCATTAGCTTTTGGAGTTCTGGGGTCTGTAATGGCAGTAATGGAACCGCCTGTGATATAGCACAGCTAGATCCAAGCCATCGGTCACACGGGCACACGGTCTGGGTTGTGGTCAAAGAGTGATGGTCCTGTTGCTCCTACAGCCCCACAACCCCCCCAGGGATCCATCACCCTATCACACCCAGAACTAAATACAAGGTGTTCAGGCCCGGGTTGTCAGGGCAGGCTGAAATGACAAGAAATGGACAACCCTATCCCCAAGCTCCAAATGTATTATTTTCCTAGACAGACATAGTGAATGGCTTGAGACTTGATGGTGGTGAATTTTCCTTATGACTGACAGTTTATACATGTTTTCCAAGTAGTCAGATTATGTGTTTTAGGCGTGTAGAGTTGCAGTATAAAGGAGCAGCAGAAATGCTCTAATCCTGGACTCATAGTCGCCCAAACTGGAAAGTTGAATGGAAATAGTTGAGACATGCCAAAAACTCTATACGTATTTTTGTGGTCCAGACATTAGATTCTTAACATTTGGTTCCATTTTGCAAAGTAGCCGCATGAATAGTCGAATTTGTTCAGCTGTTTACCCAGTTGAAAATAAAAGAAGTTCTGCAGTACCTGACATTTTGCAGTGACCACAACAACCTACGACAAGATGTCTGCCTAACAGGAGGGGTGCTGACACACTAGGAACTAAAAGGCTTCATGGGGGTACAGCTCCTGGGGTTGTCTGTGGACATGATGTCAAAGCCTCTCTCCCATCAGTGGTGTTTGGTGGTGCTGTGGGCTCTTGCAGTGCCCGGGTGGATAAAAATAGCCGGGATATTACGGGTCTTAGAGGTTCAGCTGGTTGGTGCTCAACTGGGAGCTCTGATGCTCAAACACACAAACACACACACACAAGAGAACACACGCACACACATCAGAGCTGGCAGAACCTGAGAGAGATGTGTGAGTGTCAGGAGTATGGCAGGGGGATGTAAGGAGCCTGGTTCCCTGTGCCCCACAGAGACCCAGGGCTCAGGCAGGGGGTGACGGAACACAGAGGCTCTGAGCAGGGGGTGAGAGACTACATGCAGGGTCACAGCCATGGTCACATGGTCACACCGAGGCTGACGCAGCTCTGTGTTGGTATTGCTATTTTTGTTGGAATCTATTGGAGCCTGTCGAGTTTTAGGGCACCACACAACACATATTTATGTGTTCTAACACTATCTCTGTGTATGTGTTGCTGGAGTTCATTTGTAACTTCAATATTATTGAGGTTTGCATTTCTATAAATCAAAAGAGATTTTTCTCTTGTGGAGGTGATAAACGAATTCCTTAGAAGTAGGGAATCATGCCAATGTGGGAGTTTTAACAGGGAGAGCAAGTGAAGCATATCTACTTCTCTCTCAATCCCATGCATTGTTTATCATGTCATTTATATTTAACAACACAACTTTGATAAAACAATCCTCTGGGTGATTATTAAATCAATTCATACATGAGTTATCACCTTGTATATCCACTGCTTATCTGAGTTTGATACACGTTTGACTACTTTCATCCAAGCGCTATAACCAACCAAAATTTGCATATGTTCAGTCAACGTTAATAGCATATTCTCAAACATGTTTTTGGTAAATAGAGGCTGAGGGATTAGTAAGGCTATCCCCAGGGGCACATGTCTGATATTATCATTCTAATGATTGCCTGCATGATATATTTGGTGATGCTGCAGAGGGATTTGGTGAATAATACATGATTAAAAAATGAAATTCTGAATGAATCTAATTTAAATTTCAGTGGGCTTGGTAGAGGAGAGAGCTGTGAAGGAGGGCCGAGTCAGCAGGCTGATGCTGGGGGCTGACAGCCCCCTCTGGCAGCTCTAGAGAGGTAACCCTGACACACACTCCCCACCAGACCACCACAGCAGCTTCTAACTCCAACATAATTCCGGCACATTCCAGTGAAATCCAGTCCGCACAAGCACCTCACAGCAGAAGGCCTGTTCTTCCATCTGGAAATATAATGGTTGATCCCAATGTCAGAAAATTTGAAAGTTGCAATTAATTTACTTACAGGCATAGAATGTCTGTGCAGGTGTGTGTATGTGTGTGTGTACATGTAACAAGTGCATGTGTGTGATTCAATTACTCCAGTCTTGGTAGGGGTTGTAAAGGTTCCCCTGGATTTCCTTTGGTCACGTCTCCTCTATGCTCACGTCTCCCGGCTCCTGCCTGTGACGAAGAAAAGAACAAAGGGGAGTTAATGACAACGTCAGATTCTGATCCTGGCATTTCCCCATTGACACCTCGAATCCCCCATTTACATCTCCTATCTGCATGGGCTGCTGGCTGGGCCCAGTGGAAAAGGCCAGGCAGGATTAAGGTATCACCATGGACCCGAGCAGCCTCATTGACAGACAGGCAGGAGCCCTAAATCCCTGTCTGAAGCTGAGCAGGACACAAGCTGCTGGTAAGCCCTCATCAGTCTCACCCTCTGCCTCGCAGACAGCACTCCTCTCCTTTCCTCTCTTCTCTTCTCTCCTCAAATCTTCTACCCTTCCTTCTCACCTCCTCTCTTCTCCTCCCCTTTAGCCTTCTTCTCTGTCCTCTGGTCTCCTCCCCTCCCAAGGAGATGAGAGGCGCTGGCATGTAATGGTGGATGTAATTGCTTCGTCCTCTATTTGTTCCCTCTCTCTGATTTTGAGTCCTATTAGACAAATGAAACAGAGACACGGAGTGCTGTGATAACTCATGTCTGCGAGGAACATCACTCTGTTCAGATTTGTGTTGATTCGTTCAGACACCAGAGACCCCAGTCAAAACAACAGAATGGCAGCTAGTTGATTCTCCGACTCAACGGTTATACTGTACATACAGAATATGAAAAACACTCAAAAACACCCTTTTTCACTGCCAGGTGTGTGTTCATCTTCTATATTGGTGTACTCTCCACAGCATTTAGTCTGTTTGGGAGACAGTGTTTTTGTTGGTGTACGTGGCACTGGTTTTTGCACACATAAACCCACATACAGCCTGTAGCTTAGCAAGACTCTACTGACTCAGTTTGTTTTCATTATAGATATGAAACACTATAGCACATGCTGCTTCCTACGGTGTTCTATAGACCCAAAAGCCTCCTTTCATGTTCCTGCTGCTGTAAAACTGTTCCATGAACCTGCTCTGAGAGACCTGAAGTTCAACTGTCAGCCAGCAAGAACAGTGAACCGTCTCACTGTTGTCGTTGTGTTGGGTTTGCTGCTGTCTTCTGCAAACACCCACAGTGTGTCAATGTCTCATTGCTTTGTTCCCCTGGCCAACAACTGTCTGAACTCAGAGGGATTCTCATTGTTCTGAAACCTATCCTCCATAACCGTTAAGGATCAGGACTCAAGGATTCTTGTTAGTATGCAAAACAATGCATCACTTTATTCACCATGCCTCATTTCCAATTGCAAAGGGGGGAGGGAGAAATCTGCTGGAGATTACACCATTAAGCAATTTGGTTCTGCTTAATAGTGGCTCGTTTGATTTGGTTGGGGCTGTGAGATGAGCGTGGATGAGAAATGATTGGGATGCTCGATGTCTTGTTCCTGCCTGTCTGTGTCTCTGAGCGGGCCCACTCCACCATAACAAGAGGTCATCCCTGGTGGAGTGTGGAAATGTGTCTAATTAAAACAAAATGCTTTATCAAGAACCCAGACAAGTGTACAGCCTTAGCAACAACAAAAAAATAGGCAACAATTTCCTGAGATTTATCTTCTGATGAGCAATGTATTAAAACACCCACTATCTAATTAAACATATTGTGAGAGGACTTCGGGTACTTTTTCTTCCTTGTAGCCTGTGGCTGTTTGTGTGTTTGTCTGTGAGTTACTGTGTATGTTTGTTTGAGACAGAGAGGGAAAAACAGAGAGAGACAGAGAGTGGAAGAAACAGAGAGAGACAGAGAGTGGAAATAACCGAGGGGGAGGAAATAAAGTGTGAGGGAGAGTAATTGGAAGCCAATCCAACTTGTGTGAAGTATTTTGGATATTGCTCTCCTCATGTGAGTGTGAATGACTTGCTGCTGGGGGCGCAAAGTGCTTAATTGTTGTATTTTTTCCCTTCATTATTCATCCACCCCTGACGGCATGATGGTGCCACTGATGTGTTGGATGCTGCGCCATCTGCACTTCTCCCATCTCTCGTTGCTATTTCTGAAGCGTCGCTTTTACTCGACGATGACGTTGTAGTCAGTGACTTGTTTGGGTACAGCTGAGGTGTGAGGTTATCACGATGCCCCATGTTGGGAATGCCTCCAAGCAAGGACAAAACAACAACCAACACTTCACCACGACGCCACACACTGTGAGGAGCAGCTCACCATCACCCTCATGCTTCTAATTACTTCTGAGGAAATGAACGGCTTGTCTTTTTTTGTTCTTGTTGTGGTTTGTTTTGTTAAACCACAAGCACTTTTCTAGAGTTCAGTTTCTGGCCAACAGAAGAAACACTATATTTGTAACCTTGCTCTGGAGGGCGGTTTGTGAATTTGAGGAGAGAACCAGGTGGCGAGGAATGGAGCACAGCTGGGAAAGCCACAACTGGAGGGAGACTGTACCAGCTAAATCATGCAGTAAAACACCTTGTAGAATATTTCTGTGGGCTAAATCTTTCCAACCATTTTAAAAGGCAAGGCACCAGACTACTAGTTTTCTCTCCTGTTCATTTCCTTGCTGAGCTCTTCAGTCTCCCTCTCTGAGCCCACAGTCCTATGAGGAGGGAGGGCATGCCAGTGTTGAGTGGCAGGGCTGGTCGTTCATCAGCTCGTGTTAGTGGCGGCACACCGCTGTGTCTCCGTGGGTGGGCCATTAGTGATGGGCCACCTGTAAGACTGCCGCTGAGTGTGTATATGTGTGTGTGTGTTTGTATGGAGAGTGTGTGTTTGTATGGAGAGTGTGTGTTTGTATGGAGAGTGTGTGTTTGTATGGAGAGTGTGTGTTTGTATGGAGAGTGTGTGTTTTGTGGTGGCATTGTTGTACATGGCTATGATCCCTACTGTAGTCCCCGATGCCTCTCGACTCTGTGTGTGGTAGACAGGTGGGCTGTGGATGGGGTGGGGTGTAGGGGGTGACCCATAATGAACAGCAACTGCAACACACAAAAAGATCTCCCCTGACATGCCCTGACCCACTCCATCAGCACTGACTGGAGTGGGTAGCTGAACCACTGACCTTGTCGCTGTCACCTTCAGAATCTCCTCCTGAGAGATGGGACCTAACTGGTGACTTTTTGAAAAAAGGCTGATGTCCACCAGTCTCCGTGTTCACAAAGGTTTCGTTTTTAATGTGTCTAAACCTTTTCTTCATGGATCTTGCCTTCTGTTCAATGCATCATGTCCTCAGACTGACAGTCTATTTTTCTGTGATTATTTTCTGAAATATTTCCCCTTCTCTCCGTCTCTAACCAGACAGACTGCTGACATGGGTCAGAGGAGAAAAGGAATGGAATTCCAGCAGAGTCGACAGGTTGCCCCATTCCCTCGTGATATCTTCAAACATGGCTGGAGATTTTTTTTTTTAATTTAAGGCATCACAGGAAACCTCTTTGAAACCTTCCAACTTAGCATGAAATCGCAGCGTGTGAGCACTTTGATCAGCTAGCGGTTGAGCAACGTCTTTCCAGCCCGCCATCTCTCCACATCACTGTTTGTGAGCCTCGCACCCCTGCTGCCCCGACCCACACCACCCACAGTCTCCAACCCCTGTTTGATTTGTTCACTGAACTGATCACCCAACAAATCAGCTCTGTGCTTTACCAATAATTCCTTCTCTATCTCCCTTCACACTCCCCTTCCTGCACCCACCCCGTCCCCAGACACTCCCAACCCCCCCCATCCCATCGCCTTCCTGAGATAAACTCTTGGGCCAACGCTTCACAGACTCATAATCTCCAAAATTAAAGGCCTCACCTGGGCTTGACTTCCCCCAGCAAACTTCCTCCGGATCCTCCCAAAAAGGCCTTGCAGGAGAGGTGGATCATGATCCCTCTGTCTGTCTGTCTGTCTGTCTGTCTGTCTGTCTGCCTGTCTGCCTGTCTAGCCGTCGGTCTCACTGTTTGTGTACCAGTCCACAGTGGAGAGTGCCAGACATGGCACTCTCAGAGTGTGTCTCACAGGCCATACCCCGTGGCCAGCCCCCTGCAGCCTCCTCGGTGGCAGAGACCCAGGGGTTTAATGGAGGCCTGTGACAGGGCGGTGCGTCTGTGAGCTATGGGCCGATCGATTAGCATTCGCTGCATCTGTGCATGCCATTAAGGAGCTTGATGGTCTGGAGACAGATGAGGATCGGAGTGTAGCATAGAGGTGTGGTGAGATGGATACAGCCCGATAGGAGATGCCCAGTGCCAAGGATAGAGGAGTGATCCATCACTGCTGGCAGAGGGACGAAGAGGAGGTGCCGTGAGGACATTGGGGTATCATCAACAGCTATGCCTCCTAGCCATGTCAAATCACATGCTATTACTGGTTTGAAACCCACAGGTATTGCTTTGTAGATGTACAGTTTGGATGTCTCTGTTGTGTACTGTAAGGATAATTACATATAGTTTACTCATGTATGCATAGTTGTCTGCTAAGCTATTTTATTATCACTGTTAATTCTTTCAGATGACCTAAAACCCTAACCCTAACCCTTAAACTCCCATTTTAACAAGAAGGCCATTATAACTGCATGCCCGCCTCTTCTGGGTTTGTCACAGTTGTCATCAGTTTAGTTGTGACCACAGTATGAGGTTCAAGGTCAAGCCTTGACCTGTTCCATGTAATTCTCCAATTGTCACTTCAGTTCCGGTTGAAGTCAACCTTGAAGAATTCTCAATTCTAAATCCAACAACGCATGTTCTATCTGCTTCAGCAATGCAGCAGAGTAAAAGCCTTCACATTACTCATTTTGTCCATGAAATGTTTACAATTCAAGTGTCCTAGTATTTACTTGGACAAAGTGCGTAGCGTAGCCTTTTCAATAATTCACTTGTCCACGGTTGCTCAGAAACTTGACACTGAGGAATACAGTCTCGGTGCAGAAGAAAAGAGACCCAGTTGAGAATGATTGCTACAGTTACAAAAAGCTATACATCACATCCTTCCGACAAGACTGGTCAAACCATGCACACGGGCAATACTCTGCACCCTCTGCCTCAATATGAATTGGGTTATCTTCCAATCAAACAAATCGCTTCTTGTTCCAAACAGGGCTGCCTGGGAGTAATGGATTGAGGAGCCCTGTATTTGATTACCATGCTGCCGTGGGCGGCTCCACTAAGATCCATTTGAGAGGTACTGTAGTGTGGTGGAACTTATGGACGGCCTCCAGATATTGACCCCATCTTTAAGTGGATGCTGTGCTTTTAGTGTACTTACACACTAGTTGGTCTGCATCTTCTCCCTTTTGGCAGTTTTGCAATACTTTTGACGGCAGACACCGGGACTTTTCCCACTTTGAATTATTGATAGATCAGAGAATGCAGCTAGCCTACTTTTATTATGCCACGACAGACTTTTAAAGACAGAAAGTGGGGGATGGTTAGATAAGATGATCAGAACTCTACCTCTTTTGGATGGGGCCGTGAGAAAAGTATTACTTGACTATGACCAGAAGGTAGAGAATGATAATGGCCATTTGATCTGACTGTAATGATCTGAACTCAAAAGTGAAAGACATGGAGGTGGCCAACTTCCCAGAGGCTAAAAGTATCCACAGTGTCTGAAAAATCTGAGTCAATTCATTGGGATTAATGCAGTTCAACGATATACCAACCTTCAAAAATATGTAGTTTATCAAAAAGATCAGCAGTGCTGAAGGTGTTTGTGCTGTGGCAGCATTTAATAAATCTCATACTTAAAGGACATTGTTCGGTCATCTTATGAAAGCATTGGGACTCAGGAATGCTAGGAAGTTGCTGTAGACTGGATCATTATATCAGAAGCAAAACATGCATCAAACTGTCAATCAACAGTGCTTTTGAGTGCTTTAATGGTTTGTTAATGCAATCTGCAATGGCCATTACAGCGACGGATAATTACAATTAATGTCTAGAATTCAAAGATTCAAGAAAGGAAAAAAGTTAAGAGAAATAAATTTAGAAAAAAAGGGAGACATTAATAAAGAAAGAAAGAATAGACTTCAGTCTATTACTGTAAGACACTGGGCCGTACGTAGCTCGTGACTTTTGCCTATAGATGGCAGTATTCAAACGGACTTGGCGAAGACAGGAGTTGATACCTCTTTGGTGTCAGTGCGCACTGAAGCTGGGAAGACCGCGTCGCAGTATGTTGAAAAGACTTAGCTTGTGTTAATGTGATTTTTTTTTGTTAATCAAATTATTCTAACTTTGTATTCCAATTTTTTATACAATCACATTAGGTGCATAAAACATGTAATAAAAATGACATAGATTTTCACGTGTTTAAGAAAATTGATCTGCAAATGTATCCTCAATTGGCTTAAGAGCGAAAAAAGAACCAACTAATTGCGGCTAAAGTACAGTAACCAATTTCATGCCATTTGCATCCGCCTCCTCGGATATTTGGGTGGCCATTGAGAGACGGAGCCTGACGGAATGATACGGGTAAATGTATCTTTATCAATACATTTCCAAGAATAACGTGTCTATCTTAATTTGTCCCAATACAGATTGATCACAACATATGGCCATGCCATGGGACTCTGCGCTCAAACAGTTAACACAATCACAAAATGAGCCCGTGATGCCGAATTGTACAGGGGGGTTGGGTTTAAACGCTGTGGTGTGCAAGTGGTACAGTATCGTACGTTGACTGGCTTTGGCTAGAGCAACCGATTCGTGCCAGTCCTAGCACAACCCTCCAAGAAAGGCAGTGCGAGTACTGAATCAAATGCTGCGAAATTGTAGCCCATGCTGACGATGCCGGACGATGGCAAGCCAAACCGTGTCTAGGGTAGGCTAGAGGACATTCCATTTTAAACTGAAGGAATGTGCCATATCGCAGGCATGTCTCTCTAAATTCGTAGAAAGTGTCAACGAAGGCTTACGAAGTTACGCGCTAAATTGTAGAGATCAGTTTTGAGCCAGCATTGCAGCCGTGCAGCACAGCGCAATGGATATGTATGAATGAGAGACGGGTTAGAGTGCCCTATCCTATGTCATTTTCTAGGAAACTAGAGGGATCTAGCTAGCTATCTTTAATTACTCAAACATCATTGAGAGGTGCCGTGTCAGACTTCTGGTACTCGAAACATTCCGTGGATTTAAGTTGTTCAGTCCATTACCAAAAGACGACGAACACTGCGAGGCTATAAAATACCCGAAAACAGGAGACCTCGTTGAAACCTAGAGGTGGGTGACATCGATCATATTCATTTTAACGGTAAAACAAAAAAACCTGGTTGAATTAATGTCATAGTCTAAAGTGGCAAATCGTAAAACAATTCGTTCAGACTCCTGTATTCCGACGCACGGTAATTTTACAGTCAATGCAAGTCAAGGGACTGTAACTGACTGGGATATTTTATTTCATGGTTTAGAGAGGTGGAGGTACATCGTAATTGTTTCAAGAGCATTAATTAGCAATTTTCAGGAAAAAAAGAAAGCATAACAGAAGATGTGTCGCCCACAAACAGAACGTAGGTGCACTTACCTATGTTTATTCATGCGTAAAAAATGTATCAACCTGGAGATTGGGCATAATGTCATCACCTACCACTCTGCACACTTTATGTCCACCTATAGCCAGATGACAAGGGAAACTAAATCGACATAAACATTTGAAATAACCTGCACTAGCCTATGTGAAATGATAACGCACGGTGTAAGTAGACTGTCTGATCGACACTGTTGATGTTTTATTATTATTAGGCTAATAAAACAATATTAACTGTAAAAAAGAGACATGATGAAAAACATAGAAATTTAGTCTACTCCAATGTTTGTCAGTACAATCGTGGTTTAATTAACATAACAATTCAGTTGTGCTGACCTTGAATCCGAACTCCCATGTAATCTCATCTGCTCCATAGGCAGAGCAGCCTACGTTCTTACACAGCTACTGTAGGCTACTTGCACCTTTAGTGAACTTTAATGACACCAATTAATGAATGCGGTCTGGATGTAACATGTTCACACTTAAAATGTTACGCCGTTACTCTGCTTTACAGAACTACCCGACAGACACATTGTTTGTGGTTGCAAGATATATTTGCTGCCCTGACTGAGACGTTATTTTTACCTCTGTATAGACTAGAATCACCACATAGTTGATTTATGATAAGGCTTCTTATTACAATGTGGTGTGCCGCATAATAGAATAACTCCCCATATCCCCCCAAGCTTGGAAGCCTCTACAATCTGATGCATTGTTGCCAACTGGCTGTAATTTGGAATTCAAGATAGACTCTACCGCTCATCTGTTGTATGACTCCGGAGCAGATGCACTCACAAATCTTCATTTTCCGTCACACTCTCAGTGCTCCGGCAAGCACTCATGACAGTGTCTAAAGAAAATGAATGTTCTTTTAAGTAGAAAATTGCTTTACATTTGCATGAAAATGACTGGCATCTGCCATGAGTGATGGAGAGCTTATTAATCCCCCTGACCATGCAATCAAACCCTATTTCTTCTTCGTAAAAAGTTTGTATATCTGAAGCATGACCTACTCACATCATTATTTTAATATCCATCTCAAAGCGAAACAGCAGTTTGACCCCAAAAGGAACACCAGGGTGGAAATTGCTGCCTTGGAAGAACAAACCCAGCACTCAGCCATGGGTTGATTATCACATGCTGATTACATTCACCTAATTAACTCCAATCTGATGAAAAAAGCATGCACTGATAGTCTGGAGCTACTGCACTGAAATCAGTGTGTTTGACCAGTCCACCACTCATAGGCTAAGGATATTACACGCAATCATATCAGCTCTCAATAGCCACCAAAGCCTCGTCTGTTGAACGTTGGTGTGAAGACAGCTTTGGAAGATTCCTGATCTGGTTTCTTAGATGATGTGATTTTTTGTGAAATGTTTTAGCAGTGCTATTTGTTGATTGTTGTAATATAAGTACTTCCAGTCGTGCTAGATATGCTTCAGTTTTAAATTCAAATTCAAATGAACACAGACACTAATAAAATGGGCATTGCCAAAATCACACTCACAAAATCACAGAACCATCCAACCACATCTCATATCTAAAAGCCCTTCTTCAATGTATGTTGCTTGACCAATTCCATTTAGTCTCAGTGTAGCACTTTCAAGAAATGTATTGAAGAGGGGGCAGTCCAAGAAAAGCTATTGCAAACCCCCCACATCACACACTTGGTAATCAATAAGATTTAATCATATACACACGCACGCACAGAAATTGCTTCCATTGAGCAAACCATCAAATAGGACGGGCTGAATGCTGGTTGTTCTCGCTCTGCCGTAGTCAAGTGAGTCCTTTCCTGTCTCTCTCTCTCTTTTTCTCTCCTCTCGCTTTCAACACAAGCTCCAGTTGTCTGACTGTATGTTTCTGGGCTGCTCTGGGCAGACAGGCTCTCTGCACTGCTCTGTGTTGATCTCAGGCTATCGATTTGCCTATGCCAGTTTAGATCTAGAGGAACCTTAAGGGTAACAAGGTCTTATGTGCTTAACGCTGGTTTGTGCACCTCGGTTTAAATAATGTCAGTTTTCGAGTTGGAGGATATTTCTCTATGGACCACTTTCCAACCACTCCAAGAAGGGAATCCACATGCTCTGCTCTCTTATTCTGTTTGGTTGAGTTGTGTTAGTTGTTGATGCACTGTTTTACTGCTCTGGTTTCAACACTGCTGTTGGGTATTAGTTGTTTCAGACTAGTCCTAGAGGTGTTGTCTACACTGATAGCCTCAGTGAGAGGGCGGCATGTGAATGTCATATTAACCCTGTTCTAACCACCTCCCTCCCTCCCCACCCTGTCACGCCGCCCTCATTCAACGTGTCTCTAACGAAGGCTGGATAGATCCTCATCCACACACCGACTGCTGCATGCAACTCAAGAGCGTTCTCTATCGATGGTTGACGCCTCAGAGCTTAGATGTCACTAACCAGACAGCTTCAGGTACTGGGGTCCAGGGCATGATACCCCCCCCCCCCCCCCCCCCCCCCCTTCATAAACTACTTATATGGCAGGACTAACTGAGTTGCATGTTAGCTGACAGAGATACATGGTGTGAAGACACGCTGGCTTCTTTATGATTTGCTGTGTCACCAGCCTGCTCACACTCAGCTCCTCTCCTGCTCCTCTCTGCCGCCCCCCACCCCCCCCTCTCCCGCGGCAGCCAGATTTGCCCCTCTTTAGCTTGAGAGATTTTGACAAGTTGCTATGCATGCAGGCGGAATCCTTGACCTATTTCTTAATGAGTGAACAGTGCAAAATGCGCTCAGTGGCGGTGTAGTAGGTTAGGCTTCCCTCCCCTTAAAGCACCCCCCCCATGTACACACACTCGCTGTCTGTCTGATACACACACGCAAACACACACACACACATGCCTTACGGCTACTGCTGTGTGTTCACTGAGTTGTTCACGGCAGATATATAGGTCTTCTACATCCCATCTGATGTGTGTACAAGCACTGTTTGTTTTAATGCTCTTGGCCTCCCGTCCTGCTCACTGTGGGCTGTTTATCAGAACCTCTCGACTGTCCAGCTGTCAAAACACAGATCTCTATCTGTCTGACCCACGCACTCCGCTCAGTGAAGCATGTTATAAACATGTGTGCCCGTGTCCTCGCATGTCTGTGTGCGTGCGTGTGTGCTTGCTATCGTGTCTCTGCCTGTGTGTGCTTCCATGTGAGGGTTGACACGAGAGAGATTTGAATCGCCCGTGACATTGATGAAGTGGAGGGTGTCCAGGGAGAACATTTGGAGTGAAGTTGTGGTCTGGTAGAAAGCATAACTATCTCTTCTCTCTGTCTGTTTCTGACACCACTGGCCCTTTACCCACAGCCAGCCAGCCAATCAGTCAGCCAGACAGACAGCCCGACTGCCTTCTCCTAGTCCTAGTAATTGCAGTAAACACTAGACTTTTACTGGTGAGTCACTGCTCTTAAGCGTTCTGTTCAGCAGGACTGTATTTAGACTTGTCCTTTGTTGGCTACGTTTATCCCAGACTAGAGGCTTTCAGCATAGCTTAGTTAGATAGGCATCTATAGAGCTGGAGATCTTAACAGTCTGGCTTTGGAAATAGATGTAAATGAGCTACGAACTGATATGAATGAGCTGAAACATGCACATCCCCTAATGCAGGTTGTTAGTTCCTTCCCTCCTCTAGTATCCGTATCGTATTGTCTGTGATGGGTATGTTCACTGGTAATGTAGCCAACAAGCCAAGTCAACATTTGAAAAGACAGCGTCTACAATTGTTACCATTAGGGCTGCGCTTAATGGCTTACTCATGCAGTTGTTAGTTTATCTGGAGTGTGTGTGTGTGTGTGTGGCCTACCGTGACTTACTGAATCGTTGAAACCATTTGGAATTGATGGCCATAGGCCACTACATTGTTAAGCAGCGACTGACTCAGTATGAGCAACACAGCACAGAGGGCACAAATCAATGTCTCAGCTCTGCATTACATTTTCCAATACCTTCCCCAGGTACTCTTTACAACAGGACTTCCAAGTGGTGTTTGCCGAGGCTAAAGTCCGAGCATCTGCCCGGCTCTTAGTGGTTGGAGAGGCCAGGGTGGGAGGTGTTCCTTCTGTCACCCCTGTGATGTGCCTCTAGAGGAATGTGCTTGACCACATCATTGGTGGAGGCTCTGCCATGGACTGGAGGGATGGAGGGCTGGCCCATCCAGATGGGGCTGGCTGTGGAGCAGACTCCAGCTAGTCTCTGTGGAGAGGGGAGAGGGTTTGAAGCAGTAAGCGGCATCCTCCTTCCGCCAGAAGAAGCGCACCAGCCCTCCAGACCCCAGCACACTTCCCCTCCTCTCTCTAGCCACGCCAGAGGGACCGGGCTCTGCTCGGACCCCAGTGTGCCCTCTCATCTCCTCTCTCTGGTCTCCGAGGCCGGCCAGCTTGCAGAAACAAAGCCCTTTGTCTGACCGCTGAATCTAACAGATGGAGAAATGGACAGTAAATGAGAGCAGGGAGAAAGGAGAGAAAGGGAATTTAGTGGAGCATGGTGGTGGCTATGCATTTAGGCCAGTCCTTAGGGAAGCATAATACCCTCACAATGCAACATTGGCAGAACATTGGTGAAACTTTCCCCCACGGAGGCAGTGCTACAGTGACTGTGTGTGTGTCTGAGAAAGGAGAGAGAGAGACTGAGAGAGAAAGAGAGAGAGCCATCAGTCTAGGAGGGCTCTCCAGGGCCGTGCAGCCTTTATTAAGATGTTAATGGAACTGCCTTCATGACACATTTCCATGGGACTGCATCCCTCTCCACCGCCATTCTGCAGAGCCTCAATCTCCCCTCCACTCTCAATCCATCAGGCTCTCACACACACAACAGGCTCTTCAGGCATGCAGGTCCATCTCCACATGCCTCTACCCAGGCACTCTCACACTCTCTATCTGATTCATGCTGTCACCGGCCATGCTATATTTTCACCGTGTGTAACAAAATCACCCGATCTTGGTGATAAGAACAGCAATCATGGCAGCGGGAGCCGGAGAATAACAAGTCTGGCTGTTTGTTTGTCACTGAACTTCACACTCGGTCCCAGGCAGCCTGTCAGGCCGACAACATGGCTGAAGAAGTTATGTGGCTGTTTATTCCAGAACCATCCACTCAGCTTGCGTCTCTCCACCTCAGCCCTCTGACTGTTACCAAGGCGGCACGGCACACAGGACAGCCCCATCACCGCTGCAAAAACCTTGAGCTCCCCATGCAAATGCCTTGACTTGTTTTAGTTTCATGAAAGCTCTGAATGCATTGTCTCTGAACTATTTTCCCTTTTCACAGCCGTTGAATATAAGTCAGTTTGGGCTGGCAGCATCAATAATCAATTAGCTTGTGTCATGGGAGGATGTGCGTTTTTGTTTAGTGTGGAAGTTGACAATAAGTGAGCAACAAAAGAGAGCGGGTGAGAGGCGGCTGAGGAGGGACGGGACGGGGGGGGGTGACGTGGGCTCCGCACAGACGCCAAGGGGCAGCTGTCAGTAGCAGACAACTGTGTGTTTTTGCGTGTGTGTGTGTGTGTGTGTGAGATGCAGGGCACCGGGGTGGGCACCAATGTGCAACACGCGGCAAAGCCCACACTGCCCCCTGGTGATGAGGACGCCCCGTCTGCCATCGTCGCCATGGTTACAGGAGACAGGGCAGAGGCATTGCATGTCTAGTTTGTTCGTGAACGAAAGCGGGAAAGAGATGGGGGGGGCGGGGGGGGGGGGGGGGGGACGACAGAGAGCAAGTGAGAGAGAGAGAGTGAGAGACCAACGACAGCTTTGTCCCTATTTCTCTGCTGCCTAATTACAGTCAGACCATTTACAACCTGCAGCTCAGCTATATCACCATCATTAGCTCTTTTTCATCTGTTCCAAAGGCAATGACTGAGTTTCTTACACGACTGACTCAAGCTTTGTTCATCACTCCGGAAATGTACCATCCACATGGTTAATGCACATGCATTAGCTTAATGTGACACCACTGGCTGCTGAATGAGTAGCCCTACTCATGAGTTATGAGTGTGGCCTGTTCTGTTCCCCCGTGCCTGGTCCTGTTGAGCTGTGTGACATGTAGCCACCTGCATCCCTGCCGGCTGCTGTGTTACTATTCTCCAGCCAGCCGTGGCCTTATCAGTGAAGCTAGCTCCAGCGCTCCTTAGGGAGGCGGAAGGCTTCACACCCCCTCCACCTTCAGGAGCCACCACGAGAAGAGATAACACCTACCAAACTCATTCCTGAGTCAGATAACAAACAGAATACCTCAAATGAAAGAACCCCCCCTTCCCTCTTCCCAAACACACACTCCCTCTGTCCCTCTCTCTGTCCCTCTCTCTCTGTCCCTCTCTCTCTGTCCCTCTCTCTCTCTCTCTCTCTGTCTCTCTCTCTCTCTCTCTCTCTCTCTCTCTCTCTGTGTGTGCCGCTTACTCGCACACTCTTCCGATGCAGATAAAGTCTTTCCACTGTGCGAACCAAAACAAACCCGACTACAGTAATGATGAAAGACGGCGAAACTCCACAACTTCAAACTGAGAAGCAGCCAAGCCTGGCATCCGTTTTCCTCTTGCTATGGGTTGGAGAAAGCCTGCTCTGGCCCAAACAATCAGAGTGGGCTTGCCACTGCCAGCCTGATTGGACACACTCCTTCCCAAACATGGCAACTCCATTCTTAGAAACTGGACTTGGGGTCATGTCTCAGTCTGGGGGAAATTGGAAAAGGTGCTTATGGGAGGTCGTGTTTTTAAAAGCCCAGTCTATGAGTCTCCTCTCTCCATTCCGGAGGCTCTGGGCTCTTTACTTTGGCCCAGAGAGGCCTGCAGGGTCCCGGTCAAGGAGGGGGACCGCCCCCCTGGGAATACTGTAGTATGTTGATGCACAAACACACTACTCTGACTGACCCATTGAGAGACAGAGAGAGAGAGGGAGAGAGACAGAGAGAGAGAGACGGCAGTTGGAGAGGAAGACTGGCGCTTTTTACTCTGTCAGTTTCAGCCATGAGAGATCCGTGGGAAATGGGGCGGAGTGGAGCTACCTTGTGATGAAGTACATTACAGCAGTGTAACTCCTCTCTGGGTTTGAACTGACCTGGAGCCATTCTCCACTGTGTTGTTATTGATTTTGGCCTGTGCTTGACCTTTAATGACAATGCTGTGGAATGCACCCCTAGCAACAGCAGCAGGACCTCTGTGGGTTTATTGTCGTAGAGCTGAAAGAGAACAAGAAGCACTGGTTTTCCTCCCCTGCTTTTGTGCCCTCCTATCAAACGATATCAACAATATGGTCATTGTGATCCATGTGCAAACCATAACAATCAAACAGCATGCATTCCAGAAGGCCCTCCGTTTCTTCCTGCCGTAGGAAACATGATCAAGATAAACTGATCTGAGTTGGAAGCTGGATGTGGTTTTTTCCCCCTGCCTTTACTTCCTCGTTCCGTTCCCTCTACCAGGGCAGTGTCAGGCACCAGACGTTAGCTGCACGGTTAGCGTTAGCTACTCTGCCCGTGTCATAAGCAATGAAACGTGAGACGTGGCTGTGGCGTGTCTCTCCACACCGCTTCTCATGTCTGAGGAGAAAAAAGAGAGACACAATTATGATCATGCGCCCAGATCTGAAATAACACGGGCCGAAATAAAGAATCAAATTATGGCATCATGTATAATTCACAGATCCGCAGCAATGTAGGTCAACAGTGTTTCCTTTCTGCCACGTTTAGGGATAACGACGGGAGAATTACAGTATCTAAGACAATTACCCTGAGTGTGACAGGCTAGACTGTAGCGGCAGGACTGGAGATCCTTGTGTTGTCCATAAAGATGCTGATCAAAAATGACTGTTCTGAAGCACAGGCCTGCCTGCCTGTCTGCCTGCCTGGAGGAGAGGGGGAAGAGAGAGGGAGAGAAGGGGGGGAGGGGGGGTGGACTGGGCAGGATTGTACTCCGACAGCAGTGAGCGAACATCTTCTTATGTCTTAATCTGCAATACTTAGGGATCTAAGACCTAATGCCATTAAGTGGGTGACACACAGAAGGTGAGTAGATGGGATTTCTGCCACAGATACCCCCCCCCCCTTCCCTCCCCTCCTCACCCCCCTAGCCATGGCATGGCCAGACCATTATCCCCTGTCTGGCTCACGGCCTATGGAGGGAGCCCAACACTAATACCCCAAGTTTAGATGAATGTTCTTATTACTGAGAGCTTTGGGAAGCTTGGGTAGACAACGTTTACTGGACGTCTGGCTGCACCTTTACCGCTGCTGCACATGTGAGTCCAGGCTGTTCTAACTTAGCTGGAGAACAGTGTGTTCCACTAAACACAGGTGAAGAGGTGGGATTCATTTGCATTTGATTACAAAACACCCTCTTTCAGGTATTGTCATTATGCAGATTTAACATGGAACATGGCAGTTGTTGTGTTTCAAGTCCAATATGAATATTTCATTGTTCACTGTTCACACAGGACTAAAGTCCCATGTATCATTGAATAAGTTGTGTTAACTATTAAGCGAAATAAGCCTTGACAGTGCCATTGTTGATCAAGAGAATTAAGCATTCATTCTTGTGTGCTTTTGTGTATACAGTTCCTCTCTGTCTTTTCAAAGCTGACAATTAACAGCTTACAGCATTGCCTCCGCCCTCCCTCCCTCCCTCCCTCCCTCCCTCCCTCCCTCCCTCCCTCCCTCCCTCCCTCCCTCCCTCCCTCCCTCCCTCCCTTCCTCCCTCCCTCCCTCCCTACTGCTTCCTCTCTCTGTTCTCTCCCTTGTTTACTTGGGAGGGCGGAGGAATGAGAACGAGGGAGAGCGTGCTGGGTGGAGAGGTGCCAGAGGAGGAGGGATGATGCTGCTGGGGTATGTGAGTGCATGTTCACACACCGCTCCTTAGCAGTTTCACGTGCCCACCGCCTCCTGTCGCCTTGTAAAGCTTACTCCATTCAGTTTGAGTGAGAGACAACCTCGTCCAGAGCGGTGGACGGCCTCATAAAGGAGACCCAGTCTTTTGTTTGTTTCTCCACGGTTACTGTAGCCGTCGGCTCCTCGCCACAAAGCAGCAGCAGCAGCTTGAATGGCTTCACTCGTGAAACGGCTGAAATACGGTCTGCCTTTCACCCGCAGCCCGGGGCACTCTGCATGTAGCACTGTGTCAAGGTAAACACACCCCACCCCTCCATCTGTACACTGCGACTAGGCAAACACACGGGATTGGATGATTGCTGTTCAGTGGCTCTCATGTGCTCTGGTCCTCAATATTAGTGTTTTTCTTTCTGGATATACTGGGGTGATGTAGTCCCTGGCTCTAACCTCTAGCAGCTAACGGATGGTTCTCCAGCCTGGATAGACTGTCAGAGCAAGAGGAATTTATCTTAGCTGCCGACATGGATGGCACAGCCACAGTGTAGACCAGTTCCCACCATGAGAGACCATGAACAGCCTGAGCTCCTGTCCTCTGTGCAAGCACGTGAGGAAGGATGGTGGACAGTCATAGACCAGCAAGGTGGAGATGATGACGAGATGATGACATTTGGCACCTTGGGCATTTGACTGTCAAATCCAATCATGAAGTGAGCACATGGGAAAAGATTACCATCTGCATATCTCCCCTCAGACATACGGCGCTCGCCTGACTGACTGACAGACTGCTGGAGGTCCTGATCAGGCTCTGCTCAGATCAAAGAATGGGTGTGTGGGGTAGGCCGGCCCCTTGTTGACAGACAACTTCCGCAGCCTATGAGAAGCAGTGGGAAGAGGAAGCAAAGAGGAGGCCTGGGAATGTTTCTGCTGACTGTGAGTCAGACAGGAAGAGGAGAGGAAGCTGCTCTGAAAGGGAATGTTGTATTAGACTCAGGCTGTGTGTGCGTGTGTGTATCCAACAGCCTGGTAGGGCCTGGGAGTGTGTGTGTGTGTGTGTGTGGGGGGGGGGTATTCGAGGTAGTCTGGGAAGATTTGGAAATGCCACCCCTGAGTCAGACCTGAGTCAGACAGGTGTTGAGAAACAGCTAGCCAAAGGGGGAGGCAGGTATTGGGTCCTAGACATACACACAAATGCACACGTACACAGCCTCAGCCTTTAGCCCTCTCTCCCTCCCAGTCTCCTAGCCAGTCTCAGCCTTCAGCCCTCTCTCCCTCCCAGTCTCCTAGCCAGTCTCAGCCTTCAGCCCTCTCTCCCGCCCTGTCTCCTAGCCAGTCTCAGCCTTCAGCCCTCTCTCCCTCCCTGTTTCCTAGCCAGTCTCAGCCTTCAGCCCTCTCTCCCTCCCAGTCTCCTAGCCAGTCTCAGCCTTCAGCCCTCTCTCCCTCCCAGTCTGTTAGCCAGTCTCAGCCTTCAGCCCTCTCCCTCCCTGTTTCCTAGCCAGCCTCAGCCTTTAGCCCTCTCTCCCTCCCAGTCTGTTAGCCAGTCTCAGCCTTCAGCCCTCTCTCCCACCCAGTCTCCTAGCCAGTCTCAGCCTTCAGCCCTCTCTCCCTCCCAGTCTGTTAGCCAGTCTCAGCCTTCAGCCCTCTCTCCCTCCCTGTTTCCTAGCCAGCCTCAGCCTTTAGCCCTCTCTCCCTCCCAGTCTGTTAGCCAGTCTCAGCCTTCAGCCCTCTCTCCCACCCAGTCTCCTAGCCAGTCTCAGCCACCACCACTAACCCGCTAATGAGCTCAGTGCTGCATGCTCGTCTCCTCCGGCTGGTTGCCCCTATTTGTGTTTCTGATGAAATGCTGAATAGGGCTTTTCGGGCCAATTCTCTAGGGTAAGAAACAGTCGATTTTTATCGCCCTCCTCTTTCTATGATTATATGTTGTGCCTTCCTGGCTGCTGAATACATTCTGCTAGGGTTACGTTTACGTAGATACGCCATTTTGTTTGGCACACAGTCTCACCAACCTCATATAACCCCCCCCCCCACACTTGGATTTGGGGACAATAGGTTATGCTGAAGCCTGTTGCTAGGGTATCATGTGCTGGAGCTGTATGCTTGTGCGCTCGCTCTAAAGTGGGCATTTATATCCTCACATCCTGTACCACAGCATACTCCCAGTCTAGAGTTTCCCAGACTTTACCAAGACTTAGTCCTCTGTTCCAGGAATGTTAAAACATATCCAAGGTTAGGGTCCCAAATTAGAGTCTGGATTAGACATCCTCATCATCCTCATCCTTATCATCCTTATCATCCTCATATGTGTGCTCAGCCAGGTCAGAGAGTTCATATGGGCCAAAACACCAGAGGATTTCAAACCTGTGTGCTAGTTTCATCACATTTCCCAATCATGTATTAATTGTCCTTTAACACTCGCTATTTCACTCTTCCTTTCTTCGTCACTCTCCCTCCCTCCCTCTCTCTCTCCGAGGGATCTTGTCCCAGCAGCTCCCCCGACACATACAGTGAAACAGATGCAAATTTTAATCATCTCTCTAGCACAGATTTGTCTTTGATCAATCTTAATGCCCGGAGAGTGTCTGCTGTTGCATTCAGGCCGGGAGGGAGAGAAGAAAGCAGCGGGCTTGTGACTGGAGCCTGGCCACTGAAGCCATGCTGCTGCTACTCCACTGGAGTGGAGGGGCTCGCACAGTGGAGCGCTCCACATCCAGACCTCCAGCCATACACCAGCCAGGGTCCTAAAGCCCTCCTGGTTTGGGTCCAGCCAGAGATGCGGGCTGCTGCTGTTGTGTTTCCTGCAGAGTAGCGCCTCTGAGGGATTGCTGTGCCGTTCACATGTTGAGCTGGGATTTAGAATGGCCCTGATCAGAATATCAATGACTTTTCCCCTAGGACTTACTTACGCACATGCTTCTGTGTGATTACATCAGTGACAGCAATCCACTAGGCCCGTCTCTCCTGTGTGACTCAGTCAAGATGGAGTGTAGGAGCAGTGCTGGTGGACATTTGTAAAACACTGAATCCCTGCTCTACATGAGAGGCCCCCCTGGTATACAGGCAGTGAAGGAGGTTTCTCTATTGATTCTACCTCAATGTAAGGAAGGACTCGCAGGAGGAAGGGGGGGGGGGGGGGGGGGGGACTGGAGCTGTAGCGGAGAGTGAGAGTTAGAGACCAGGTAGGCCTGCTGGTGTAGCCCTGGGCTCTTCTGCTAGTCCCGCAGCCAGGCCCAGAGCAGGTTCGACAGCCCTGGGCTCTCATATCTGCCCAGGGCCTGGTCCTTCCCCCGCCTCTATCCACACCCCCTTCACTGGTGGCTGCTTGACTCTGTCTGACCCAAGGCACATGGAAGTCGAGCAGGTGTAATAACTGGAGGAGAGACGGGCGAGAGGGAGGAGATGGAAGGGGAGGATGAGGAGGAGGAGAGAGCAGTCTGGTAATAGCCTGCCGTGCTCAAGGCCTTTCAACAGGACCTGGCTAGAGAGCACAAATATGGGATTCGAAGAGGTGCACCGGGCCAATTGTCTTTGAGCCAATAAGTAGCTGCCCTCCCCCATCCCTTTTTCAGGTGAGTGTAACCACGGAGACCGCCTTGTGCCCTGCCGTATCGCACCAGGCTCATCCTTCGTAGCAAAGTGAATAAGAGCTCTGCTATTGCTTCGGCGACATGCTATTTTCATCTTGGGGCTTGTAGGTCACTGTGACATTCCTCTCTCCTCCTCTCCCCTTTACAGGTGGAGGACAGTGGTACAATAGCACACGTAATGAATGTTCTCTCAGATATGCTGTGCATGTGTGGATTTTGAGGGTATGTGTATGAGGTCACTGTCCACCGCTAGGAGCTTTGTATTTGCTGAGATTGTTATTTTGCGTTGTATTGTATTGCATACATCCTACGAACATACAATTTAATCTACTGGCATATTTCAGACTGAGGGTAGCATATTGTGTGTGTGGAGAAGACATAACAGCAACCTTGTGTGACTGTGCGTGTATAGTACGGTGTATGAGTGTGTGTTTGCAAAGTGAGGGAAGTTACCTACCATAGTGCTAGTGTTCGACTATGCCTGGCACTGCTTTACAGGGTCCTGCTCTGAGGATGTTGGTTTACAGGAAACCAGCTCTGATTTTCCCCCAGTCTTTGCCAAGCAGCCAAACAGCCAGCCAGACCTCCATCCTGTGGGGCTCAGATGGAACAGGCCGGAAGATATAAATGTGCACTTCAGCAGTCATCCTGGAGTCAGCCCGCTCTCTAGTCCCGAGGTCATTTAGGTGAGCTTGCCACACAGCAGTACAGAAAACAAAACAGTTTTGAGCAAAATATCCAACAAAAACTACATGTAGGCAGATATGCTACTGCATAAAATAAGGATCCCCCATTTTCAAACTTTGAATGACGTAAATAGCTACTCTTCTGAAAGAGCACAATTTAAACATGCCATAATCCCACTCCCTTTATCTCTGCCCTCCCTCCTGGATCTCCTTGGCTGCTTTTGGGACTGTGCTTTTGACCTACGTCTGTTTCACTCACAAACTCTTAACCGGTTAGAAATTATAACCACTAATTGTCTTCATTTATTTATCTGAGAAGTCCCATTCCCACTGGCCTACTACTCTCTTCCTAGACTCCATCTGTGAGGGGAAGAGGCTTGTACTCCGTCATGATATGACAAAGACTGGGGAGGGCCTGGCCCAGCCTGACCTTGACTGCCATTTTTTACACTTATTCATTGGCTTGGACTGGACTTGTTGTGTGCATACAGAAACAAGAGCCCCTCACCCAGCGTGCTGGCTGAGTCCTCCCCCCACATGACTGATACAGCATCAGCCTTGATGCCATACACTGCTATTACCCCACTCCCACCCAGACACAGACTGGACAATAACCAGCCGACAACAAAAACTGTTGTGTTTCATCGCCTCTGATGAAATTAAAGGCCTTTATTGTGCGGTCAGTGTGTGTTTGTGTGTGTGTATGAAGTGTGCAGTTCAGAGAGAGGGAGGGATACATTGAGGGAGAGGGAAGACTGAGTCCTGTGCCTGTGTATCAGTGCTAATGGGTCTGTTATGTGTGTCTGCAGATAGAGCCTCTCATAAAGGCCTTGATTTGTGTAACAGTGTTCTAGTGACCAGGAGAGAGAGAGAGACAGAGAGAGAGAGTTTTAGGTTTATTCACAGCTCCCAGGTAGCATCTTTACTACTAGCACTGGTTCACAACTAGCCGTTCTATCACCAAATGATCCAGCACGTTGTAAGCCAGACTAGTGTGGTATCAATGAAATCCCAGGAGGTAGCCAGTGTTACATTTATACAGTAAAAATCAAAAGAATTCTATTTGATGTTGAGACTCACGTTAGTCAAGGTTGCACTTCCCACTGAGCGCCACGTCTCAACAAGAAAGGAAATTCATTTCTTTGCAGGTAGCGGACTACAAGAGTACATTTAAACATCATATACTGTTGAGTGTATATTGCCTTTTTTTCTAGAGCTGTTTCTGCTCTGTATAATCCTGTATGATCCCAGCTCCCAGAGTGTGGGGTGTTGTTGTGTTCTCAGGAGGCTGGCGTTTATCACTGTTGTTGTTGTGTGATGTCAAAGTCTGGCTTGTGTCACAGAGTCACAGCACTGTCCTGTCTGACCTATCACTGACCTCGGACAGAGACACGGTGAGGGGGAGGGCTCTTGTGAGGGGGAGGGGGGTTGTGAGGGGGAGGGCTGTTGTGAAAGCAGGCAGCCAGTCTACAGGCCATGGTCTCAAACAAACTGTAGGCCTGCCTCTCTGGCCTCTGGGCCCCTGCCCACTGGCCTCTAGTCTCTCTGGTATGAGGCTACTATTCCTCCAAGCCCCCTACCCACCTGGCCTCCAGACCTCCCGCCCCCTGGCTGTGAAGGATATCCTGTATGTGTTCAGAGGAGTGTGGCCCAGTGTAAATATAATTAGCCTAACCCAGCCAGGAATCCCAACAGACAAGTGGACTCATGCTTCTGTTCAAACCAGGGTTTTAAGAGGCTGACTGAACAGGCCACCTTAGACATACGTACTGTACATACAGCACTGTAGAGCAAACACTGTACAAACAGGCACCCATCTTTCCAGAGAAATGATTTAGATACTTCATTCAATTCCAATTATTTGTTCAGTAAACAGGGAACTATTTGCTTGAAGTGACATTGAAATCTGTCACATGGACAAACGTCAGGTATTTAAAACGTGTTTATCTGACACAGAGAACAATGGAACAAGAACAAATGCATTTAAATTAACTTGATAAAGGGAAGGTTTGAGATGACGAACAGTTTACAGCAACGTGCCCGTGCTGTGTTTGGAGTGCCGGTGCTGTCCCCTGGCTCCCTGGGTCCCCTGGCTCCTAGAGTCACAGCCCTGGCTCCTAGAGTCACAGCCCTGGCTCCTAGAGTCACAGCCCTGGCTCCCTGGGTCCCCTGGCTCCTAGGGTCACAGCCCTGGCTCCTAGGGTCACAGCCCTGGCTCCTAGGGTCACAGCCCTGGCTCCCTGGGTCCCCTGGCTCCTAGGGTCACAGCCCTGGCTCCTAGGGTCATAGCCCTGGCTCCCTGGGTCCCCTGGCTCCTAGGGTCACAGCCCTGGCTCCTAGGGTCACAGCCCTGGCTCCTAGAGTCACAGCCCTGGCTCCTAGGGTCACAGCCCTGGCTCCTAGAGTCACAGCCCTGGCTCCCTGGGTCACAGCCCTGGCTCCTAGAGTCACAGCCCTGGCTCCTAGGGTCACAGCCCTGGCTCCTAGGGTCACAGCCCTGGCTCCCTGGGTCATAGCCCTGGCTCCTAGGGTCACAGCCCTGGCTCCCCGGGTCACAGCAGGGCAGCTGTGACGGTCCTGGTGTCTCAGTGTCCCAGCTATGCAGGACACAGACATCAGCCATCAGACGCACACTCGTGCTAATTGGATTGGCAGCTAATTGATTATGGCATGGGGAGAGAGCTGTAGTGGGCCCAGCGGGCATGTGTGTGTGTGTGTGTGTTTATTTGTGCATGTGTGAGTGTGTGTTTATTTGTGCATGTGTGAGTGTGTGTTTATTTGTGCATGTGGGAGTGTGTGTTTATTTGTGCATGTGGGAGTGTGTGTGTGAGTATGTGTATGTATGTGTGTGGATGGGTGAATGTGTATGTGTGTGTGTGTATGTGTGTGTGTGTATGTGGACAGTGCCGCCCACGCCCAGGGCATCTCCTCAGAGCCAGGACAGTGTGGGTATTCCACACACTGTGTATCAAGGCTGTACAGAGCATCCCTGTAGCTGTCGTGACTGGGTTCTGTGGGACTTCCAGAGAGCAGATAGCCTAGTCCAGCGCTGAGTGGCCTGCTCCTTAACTCAGAGCTGTCTGTCAGTGTGATTACAGGGGGAGCCTCTCTCTATCGCTCAGTCCAGATTTGAAACACTAGCAGAGGGAATGACAGGGATTACTGTGACTGGCTGGCTGTCTCTTATGTAAGCCTATTGGATTTTGGGCCCCGCTGAGAGAAATAACAGTCAGAAGTGTGCTCGCTTCATTGTGATACGGTATGGGCTAAGACAGAGTGAATTTAGACCAAAATGATAGATGTTCTAGTAGCAGCACACTATTTTCTCTCTCTTACTCTTCAGACTCCCCCCCCCCTCGCCCCCTCTCTCCTCGGTGGCTGTGGCTGCCCGCCTGTGGCATCAGGCTCCAGATAGAATGGAGCTGCTGCCAGCTGCTGAGTTGTGGCTGCCGCTACAAACTGCCTGGTGTCCAGCTGGACTAATGAATGGCATGGCTCTCTCTCTCTCTCTCTCTCTCTCTCTCTCTCTCTCTCTCTCTCTCTCTCTCTTTCTCTCTCTGTCTCTCTCTCTGTCTCTCTCTCTGTCTCTCTCTCGCTCACTCACCATCTCCCCTGTTCTCACTCTTCCTGCTTCCTGCCCCTCCCTCTCGCTCTGTCTCTTACTCCTCTCTCTATCTCCCTCTCCTCTCTGTCTCTCCAACTGCTTCTTGTTCTGAAGAGGCAGCTAATTCAGCAGGTCACATATGGTTGCATCTGACTGGACTTCTCGTTAGCTCCTGGCTCACGAGCCTGTCTGCTCCTGCTGCTGCTGTGGGTCCAGCTCCCGTCTCCTGAAGTGAGAACCTCCTCTCATTATTTGACAGAGGGTTGGGTTCAGCATGCCTTGGCCCTGTGCATGACCGGCCAGCTGTACACACACGTCCTAGTCCCTCTGGTTGAGGCAGCTGACCTCACATAACCCTTCCACTGGGAGGGTCTCCCGATGGGGCAAACAGGCTCAGACAAAGAGCCTCACGTCCGTTTGAACACGGCCCCGTATCTACAGTTTGTGGTGATGTCATAGCTGTGAAAACGGCTGCTTGTGCTGCAGCTGGTCTTTCACAGGGCCAGCTCTCTGTGGGCTAGTGCTGCTAGCTTCTCACAGCCCAGTGTTAGCCTAACCCATGGCTCACTCCAGGAACCATGTCCTCAAATAATCACCTTCAAAAGTGTTACATTTGTAATACAGCTACATTTATAACATTCTGTATTAAATTCAGGTCATCCATATAAGCCTGTACTGTGAATGTTAAAACACGACAAGCTGTGTTTGGCCTTTTACTTCCTGCATACCGTAGCATCGTCCTTCAGTCCCTGTTTTCATTATAGCATGATATTGACTTTCATAGTGACAGGATTATACAGTGCCGGCTGTGTGCTTCAGGAGTGGTTAAAGGCTTCTCAGTTGCTTAAGTGTGTATGGTGTCAATCAAAGTGCCTAATTCGATTGGCGTCCTGGTGGCTGAGGAGCCCTATCTGATCTGGTGGCCTCGGGTGGCGCGCTGCCTGTTTGTTCTGCACCTCTGTGGAGGATTCTCTCTCCTGCCTGTCGCCCTTTACAATTCAGATTTATGGAAATGGAGCTAATAGGAGCCTGCTCAGTTCCTGACAGACAGCTCTGATGAGAGTGACTTCCACCAGAGGACGGGTGCTCTGTCTGCCTCCCTGGCTGGCTGGTTGACCGGCTTGCTGGCTGAGCGGCTGGTTGGCTGTTTATATTGTCTGTCTGTTTGTCTGTCAGTATGGCTTGCAGAGCATATTAAAAATACACAAAGAACACAATTGTTACTAGTAAGATGTTAGTTGTGTGACCGGGGAGTGTTTGTTATCTGTGTGTGTGTGTGTGTGTGTGTGTGTGTGTGTGTGTGTGTGAGTGTGTGAGTGTGTTTCGTGCAGGAGGTGCTGACAGTGGGTGGAGTGAACAAAAGGCATTAGAATAACAATGATATTGTAATCTCCTTCAGCGGATGTCATAGGTGTGAGGCGTAATGCCACTGAGCACTTCTTCAAACAGCTGAAGTGTGTGAGGCAGGCGGGGGGGTTCCGGCGCTCCGGGGGTTAACTGAGGAGATTAGATCCTCACGCCCTTGTTTGCATTCAAGGATAAACGGAGATGCTGACACCCGCTAATTCTACTGTTGTATTGACATGGCTTTTTTATGGAATATCTCTGTGTGTGAGGGGATTTAATAGACTTTGATATGCTTCATTTGGGTAATAATTCAGAGAGGATGCTGCTGTATTAATCCCTCCTAGAGTGACTGGCTTCAGCGGGTTCAGTGTGTGAATGACTTCTCCAGCCCCATCCAGCTCCAGGCCTCTGCAGGGAGACTGCCCCAGGGAGGTGCAGTGACATGGTCACTAGGAAAGCTAGAAGTGGTTGAAACACTGCAGGCAGAGTGCCCTGGGAGGGCCCTGGAGTGTATGCGTAATCATGGAGAAGTGTGCATACCCATTAACTATGCTAAACTCCTGTTCCATTTTAGTCACCGTTCAGAGCATGTCGAAAGCCCGATTTAAACACCAGATCTTTGTTTGTAGCTGCAGCGTCTGAAACCCAATAGGCCGTGCTCTGTGGCAGTCTCACGACTGTTGTTGTTTTGCAGAAATATAAATTATGATATGGTTTGTGCCATCGCAGTACAGTTTAGTAGCAAGTAAAGTATTGGCTTTAGGCCTTAATGTGGTCTGACAGCAGCAGGCGTTGGAGCATAAAGGCTGTTATTCAGGGAAATATACAGCTAGCATAATTTCCCCCAGCATACAGCTCAGGAAAGCCATGCTAGTTAGATGATAAACCTTGTGGTTTCCCTTTTTGTTATCCCCCTCTCCACTAGCAGGTCCGCTGCAGTGTGACGCTAGCTCCCAGGGAGACAAAGGAAGTATAAATATAGCTAGCTACTCTAACTCCTCGACACGAGACGCAGAAAGGCTCTCATTATCTCCACAGAGGATGTCAGTTAAGAAATAAAGACTAATGGACTAACCCCTCCTGCTAATCGCTTTTTTACGGTCTCCTATAGAAAAGGACCTCCCTTTAGACTAGATTAAACTTTCTATTTGTAGAGTGCTAAACAGTGCTGACTGATCAACTTCCAGTCAGTTCCCAAACTTGGAGACACTTTTTAAACCTCTTATTTTATGATAATTATACCTTTAATTATTTGTTTGTTAATTTATTTTTTCTCCTTGGCTGTTGTAGCGCGTCCAAGATTATTAAACATTAAATGTTTTTGCTTTATACATTAATCATTTAGGAAATAACGACTTAATCCAAGGCATGAAATTCCGATATGTCATTTATTTTCCTATTCCACAACAATTAATTGGATTTAACAGCGTAACCGGATTCCAGTTGATGTTCTTTATCTCCCGGAATACAATTGCAGTAAATATGAATTTAGGAGATCAAACAAACTTTGGCAGCATTGTTAAGGAGCTTAGCATATGATAAAACATGGAGGGAGGGGGGTGAGGAGATGCTGCTAGGTTGCAGGGTGAGAGGGGCTCATGCCCCGTCTCTGTAGCCTCTCCGATGGCTCCCTGTTCCTCACCCTGCACTGTCTACAACCATCCCTGGTTTCTCACTTTGGCCTTTTTTACAGTCCCTCATATTCCTCTCTTCCTCTCCCTCTCTTGCTTGCTCTCCAGTGAGACAGACCCTTCACTTCCACAGATTATCTGCCACAATGCCGTCCTCTGTGCCCACTGTTGGCACTGCCCCTGTAGCTTGCCCAGTGGCTGTGAGTATTGCCAGCGTTTAGGCACAGGCACGGGTGCCCAGGCGCCCGTTCTGAGACAACAGCAGAGCTTGCCAATGGTCTTCAGCTCCTCACTATTCATTATGGAGCTATGCAAAAACAGTCTTTACTCCAAACCATGATCACAGCTTCTGTGCAGAGTGGAATGTCGTGGGTTATTTTGTCTTCATTGAGTGTCTACTCAGAAGTTTGTTTTTCTTTTCTCACACGGCTGGCTTTGGGGTTGTTAGGTGACCAGATGACTGGAAATCTACTGGTGTGTGCAATTTTTCTTCAGCCTCGGAGTGAGAACCGTGGTCCAGCACAGGCTGCTGTGCTCTGGTGTGCTGGTCAGTGTGGAGGTCCAGCACAGGCTGCTGTCTCTGCTGTACTGGTCAGTGTGGAGGTCCAGCACAGGCTGCTGTGCTCTGGTGTGCTGGTCAGTGTTAAGGTCCAGCACAGGCTGCTGTCTCTGGTGTGCTGGTCAGTGTGGAGGTCCAGCACAGGCTGCTGTCTCTGGTGTGCTGGTCAGTGTGGAGGTCCAGCACAGGCTGCTGTGCTCTGGTGTGCTGGTCAGTGTGGAGGTCCAGCACAGGCTGCTGTGCTCTGGTGTGCTGGTCAGTGTGGAGGTCCAGCACAGGCTGCTGTCTCTGGTGTGCTGGTCAGTGTGGAGGTCCAGCACAGGCTGCTGTGCTCTGGTGTGCTGGTCAGTGTGGAGGTCCAGCACAGGCTGCTGTGCTCTGGTGTGCTGGTCAGTGTGGAGGTCCAGCACAGGCTGCTGTGCTCTGGTGTGCTGGTCAGTGTGGAGGTCCAGCACAGGCTGCTGTCTCTGGTGTGCTGGTCAGTGTGGAGGTCCAGCAGGCCTTGCTGTTGTGTACCTCAGATGGTGCAATCCAGGCTGAATCAAAGGAATCATTGAGGAAGAGATAAATGTGTTTAGTGCGCTGGGTGCTCTCAGGTTTGTACAGAGCTTTTTCCCCCTTAGTTAGCTTGTGTGATGTAATTCCCAGAGTAGCTGACATTTTGTTGGTATGCCAATATCTCTTTCTGCTTCACTACAACTTACATCGTTGTCATGTGTCAACAGATCAGAGCTTCTGCACACACAGGGCTTGTTTAGAAAACAGATGGTTCAGTGTGGCCATGCCGGCATGGACAGCTCTCTGTTGCGTGCAGTCCCTGTTTCTATGGCGGTAAGCTAAGCAGAAGCTCCACACTGGTCTCCACCTCCACCATGAGAAAGTATGGTGAGTCAGTATAGAGGTGCCAGCCTTTTATACCAACCCTTTGCATAACCAAATGCCGTCTGCCTGACTGAGAATGCGAATGTCTCACTCATGCAACCACGACAACCACATAAACGTGACCATCGGCTAACTCCACCGTAGAGCCCTCGTGAGCCCCTTGAGCCACCTCACTTGTCCAGGTTATTGGGTGACTGTGTTGTGAGTCACTACTAACATTATGGAAATCGTGTGTGCCGTTATTTCTGACTCCTAGCTGAGAGCGAGAATATAGCGTCAGACGACAACAAAAGAAGGTGGATGCGGTTCTGCTTTTCTAAAAGCTCCTGCTTGGCAGTCTAATGAGGAAAGTCCCTGTGTAGAGAGGGGGACAGAGGGGACAATCAACATAAACAAAGCTCTGTCGCCTCTCCTCCCGAAAGCAATATTAACAGCTAACCTTTCAGAAGTCATTTATTGTGGAGGGTGCCCTCCTCAATGCAGCTGCCGCCACAACATGAAAAGAGAAAGAAAGGATTGATGCATATATATTCCTCCCAAGGCCTGGGGGGGGAAGGAGGGGAAGAGAGAGAGAGAGAGAGAGAGAGAGAGAGAAAGAGAGAGAGAGAGAGAGAGGGAGAGAGAGAGAGAGAGAGAGAGAGAGAGAGAGAGAGAGAGAGAGAGAGAGAGAGAGAGAGAGAGAAAGAGAGAGAGAGAGAGAGAGGGAGAGAGTAAGGAGAGATGGATGGGAGTAATATATCTAGCAGGGAGGAGGGGGGTGGGGTAGGGTTCCTCGGTGCTTCTAAAGCCCCAGAGGGCATAAGGCTGAGGGGCTGGGGGGGGAAAGAGCTGGCTCAGCAGGAGGCTGATTATACCTCCAGAGGGATGTGCTCTGCTCCTCCAGCATGGACAAACTCAAACAAAGGAGCGTAGCGGAGGGAGGGGGGGAGGGAGGGGGGGGGGGGGGGGGGAGCGGTTAAGGGCCCAGGCCCGGCTTTACTGCCCAGGCTGCTTGGGTTTTATGGCCATGCTAATGTAGTGCTTGTGGGAGCGGGCACCTCCCACACCTCCGCCTGCACACACGCCTCCAGCGGGCTGAGCGGCCCGCCGGGCCTCAGAGGCGGCTTTATGGGCCTGTGGATCAATAGCCTCCCCAGGAGGGTTTATTAACGTCAGGGTCGGAGAGAGCACCCCTCCATCACCCAGGGGGGAGGGGGCCGGAGGTGTCCGCCACCACCATGAGAAACAAGACAGACTTGAAAACGGCAGTCGCTGTTCAGAGGGACTCAGTTAGGACTTGACTTACGCTGTACTGTGAATTTAGTCTCATGTCCCCCCCCCCTTCTCCCTAGTTACTTACACATGCAAATTGATGGTGCGACTGATTATTCTAGCCACATATCTCACCCTTGTTTCTCTCTGCCCTCGCTGCTCAACATGCAAATGCAGAGCGTAACGAACGCCGTAGGGCCGTCTTCGACACGTTCAGCCCCCTGGCGTTCCCGCCACGCTCCCCAGCTCTCCCCCCCCCCCCACCCCCACCCCCCCGCTTCTCACCACTAATTACCCTTGTTGGATCGCTACGCCTAATCATACTTGATTTTGGGATGCGGCACCATTGTCTCCACTTGTTAGCTCCTCGTTCTACACTGATAGGAGCCACTGATAAAACACACACTCTGTCAGAGAGGGCAGCACACACACACACACACACAGTGTTGGATGGTGTAATGGGGGATCTGTGCATGCCAAACGTTGGCCTGCTTCATCCAGGTGTGATTGTAGCAGAGCCTGTGATAAATCCTTGCTGCATCTGATCATGCAGCAAGGAACATCACATGAGTAAGACGAGAAAGAGGAGAAATGTTGGGAGGAATAATTTATGGATTTAAATCCTGTATAACAGGACTCTTAAAGAGCAGAGAGGGAGGGAGGGAGTGATGGGGGGATGAAAGAAATGGTGTGAGGGAGGGATAGAATGGGGTATGGGTGCGAAGAACAGGGATCCCAATTTGTTCTCACTTTGTTCCAGTAATAAGATCTAGACCTCCCCTACCAGTGGACGAGATAATGAACTCCCGAGGAAAAACGTTGAAGACGGGGCTCTCCCTCTCCTGATTTATGTCAGAGATGGGGGTTGGGATTCTCTGCTGCTTGGGTAAAGAATAGTTACACAAATTGCAGAATTTCCTTGATGTATGTTTTCCCAGCTAGATGGAGAAGAGGAGTAGGTCTGGAGGCAGGAGCTGCTGCACAGAGGGGGAGACCACAGTAATCAGGAGAATTGTAAGATATGAAGGAAGTGGAATGTCAGCTAATTTCAGCGTCATATCTTTGGTTTGGAGCCGTTAACGCCAAATGCCAAATCAACATCTCATTAACGGGTCTTTCAATTAAGATGCTCTACGCGGTTGTTTGGTCGTTAAAAATTGATGAAAACAATTGAACCGCTTTCCATGACGACTACATTTTTATGAACCTCCTGCTTATTCATTGTCTTTTCAGACCAGGCTTCTCAACGTTTTATACACGGCTGTTTTACTGTAATCTGGGAATGTTGTGGCTCCTCTAGCCTTGAGTGAGCTTCTGTACTGTTAGAATGAGTTATTCTGATGACAGATGACTCACAGCTTAACATCCAGCACATTGCGCCCGGGTAGGTCTGTGAAATGTGATTCTCTGGACAGGCTGCTGGGTGCTGTTCTTAGAAACCTCCGCCTCACTGTTTGACGAGGTACTATGACTCAGGTCAGGCACATTTCCGTTGCTGTAACCTGCTCACTTTCCTGCATTGTCTTGTCCTGCGCTGCTACTCCTTTGGAATGTGGCGATAAAGCTTTCCTGCTATTGTCCCAGGCGCTCTCCATCCCCCTGCTCCATTGCTCATCAACCTACTGAGGGGGACCTTTGACCCTCTGCTAACAGCAGAAGCCAGTGAATGAAGAGATGTTTTCCATCAGCGTTAATCTGCTTCCCTTTGATAGAATGTGAGTCAGTATGGGCGAGCACTAATTAATTTCTTCCTCCCTATCCCTCTTTCAGAAACATGTGAAGACCCCGGTGAAGCATCAAACGGAAAGTTAGCATTCAGCAACGCAAAGGGGAAGGTAGCCGCCCTCCTGCCAACCTCCCTCTCCTCCTCCCATCTCTCTGTTTCGTCTGCTGTTGCCTTGCAGGCCCCGTGAGCCATGGAAGGCTGGCGGGTGGCACGCAGGACATTCTCACCAGGCCCTGCAGGGGGCGCCATGCTGGTGCTGCTGGTCTGCTGGCTCCTAGCGTACTCCGCCGTGTGCAGCAGCCAGACCTTCACCAGCTTCCACCCTGAGAGGCGGGAGTGGGCCTTTAATCACCTGACGGTTCATCAGAATACCGGGGCACTGTACATCGGCGCTGTCAACCGCGTCTACAAGCTGTCAGGTAACCTCACCCTGCTGGTGTCCCACGACACGGGCCCCGAGGACGACAACAAGGCCTGCTACCCCCCGCTGATCGTCCAGCCCTGCTCCGAGCCCCTGGTCTCCACCAACAACGTCAACAAGCTGCTGCTCATCGACTACTCCCAGAACCGGCTGCTGGCGTGCGGTAGTCTGTACCAGGGCGTGTGCAAGCTGCTGAGGCTGGACGACCTGTTCATCTTGGTGGAGCCGTCCCACAAGAAGGAGCACTACCTCTCCAGCGTCAACCAGACAGGCACCATGTACGGGGTGATCGTGCCCTCCACCCAGGGCCAGGACGGGACCCTGTTCATCGGGACGGCCGTGGACGGGAAACAGGACTACTTCCCCACCATCTCCAGCCGCAAGCTCCCCCGCGACCCCGAGTCGTCCTCCATGCTGGACTACGAGCTGCACACAGACTTTGTGTCGTCGCTCATCAAGATCCCGTCCGACACGCTGGCGCTCGTCTCCCACTTCGACATCTACTACGTCTACGGCTTCGCCAGCGGCGCCTTCGTCTACTTCCTGACCGTGCAGCCCGAGACGCCCGAGAACAGCATGTCGTCGGGCGGCTCCTCCGCCGACCTCTTCTACACCTCGCGCATTGTGCGCCTCTGCAAGGACGACAGGAAGTTCCACTCGTACGTGTCGCTGCCGGTGGGCTGCGTCAAGAACGGCGTGGAGTACCGGCTGCTGCAGGCTGCCTACCTGGCCAAGCCGGGGAGCGTGCTGGCCGCCGCGCTCAACATCAGCGCCCAGGACGACGTGCTGTTCACCGTCTTCTCCAAGGGCCAGAAGCAGTACCACCGCCCGCCCGATGATTCGGCGCTCTGCGTACTCACCATTCGTGACATCAACGCCCGCATCAAGGAGCGCCTGCAGTCCTGCTACCAGGGCGAGGGCAACCTGGAGCTCAACTGGCTGCTGGGGAAGGATGTGCAGTGCACTAAGGCGGTGAGTTGACACACACATACACATACACACAGACACACACAAACACACACGGTGGCCACAGTGAATACTTAAATGTTGCCCTCTCACGCTGGGAGCTTGCATCAGCCTTTCCTTCACCACCAAGACCCAGTGGTATCCTTCATTCACATGTGATACTTTAGCATCCTTCTGAGGTTGAATTCAAAGTAATGGCTCACAGAACAGACCAGAGCACTCGTGTTTCCTTCTGTCAGCATCAGGCAGAGTTGTGACCCGAGATCTCCACTGACCCCAGAAACCACAAGGCTGCATGCTCTCACCAATAGTAAACACAGCCATCAAGATGTAAACGACTTTGACTGCTACACTTCCCCTTATCAAGTACTTCTTACACTACATGTAATTATGGCTAATTGTTTTGCTGCTCTGATATGTGGAACAGCCACATGAAAGCCTATCTCAATGAGAGATATTCACAAATTAGGAGGGGATTTATTTTTCTTGGCAACCATCAAAGTGATACTGTTCTCCTCCAGCAGAATCCAAATAAATATGGAGAGAGCAGCGAGAGATGGAAAGAGAGAGAGAGAGAGAGAGGGGAGAGAGAGAGGGAGAGAGAGGGAGAGAGAGGGAGAGAGAGAGTGGGGAGAGAGAGGGAGAGAGAGGGAGAGAGAGGGAGAGAGAGAGGGGGGAGAGAATGCAGACAGGCTGATGTTGGTGCTAGATCACACAGCAGTCTTCAGTCTCTTTAATGGAGGCCACATATCTGCAGCATCTTGTCAGGCCCAGTTAGCTGGCTTTGTCTGACTTCAGTCCCACAAGGCGGCAGTCCTCTGTGTCTTTGTTCTTTAACTGCTAATATGAACTAAAAGGGGAATTATGAGCACTAATGAATCGATAACTGTATGTGTCTAATATGGTCCTTGTGAATCACTTGGTGACTGGCTTGAATGGTGCATCTTAAATGTGTGTGTGCGTGTCATTGCCTGTGTGTATGTACATTTTTTGTGTGTGTGTGAATGTATTTGTCATTTTTCTGACTGCTTGTTAATGACTGTGTGTGTGTGTGATGGGTGGGAGAGTTTGATATCTTTAATGGTATCTCTCCACCAGGATGAGATCCGAAGCTCTGTCTGTGTGCTAATCCCCCTAGGGCTCTTTATTGACCGCCTTTATTAACATCAGTAAATTCCCCATTAGCACCATGTCAGAGGTGATTGTCAGGCGGAGGAAGACGTTATCTGAAGCGGGCGCTGTTAGGTTTCATTAGCAGCACAGAGGGAGAGGCAGCGGCCGCCCTAATGCTTCTCTAACCGTGGGAGTCGGAGCCATAACCCTCCCAGCCCCCTGGAGAATCCCCCTTCATCCTCCCTCATGGTCATCACAAGCATGGCCCAACGCTCGCTAGCTAACCACACCTCCCACTGCATTCCCTCAGTCTAATTAGAATGGCTAGGGCTCTGCTGATGAACCTAGCTATGCCCTTCTCTCTGTGCCGTGCTAGCCATGATAAACACCCATCAGTCTCCATAGATAAGGAGGGGTTGACTGGAAGGACCCTGGCCCTGCCTCTCAGAGTCCACAGTGTGGTTTGGACCGGGAAAGCTTGAGGCTGAGTCTGGGGTTGATGCTGGGGAGACAGACACAGACAATCAAAGATTTATCAGCCGGCCTTCTGCTGTCTAGAGATTCACAGTCAGTGACTCCCTACCAACTTGCTGTGTGATCGGGAATGACTCCCCCTCTCTCTCTCTCACTCTCACTCAGCCGTGTGTGTGTTGATCCTGAGCTCTTAGTCTAGTTCTAACCTGTCACTCATAGTCATGCCTTCCTGTGCTGTGGTCATCGATGGCCACCGTTAGATCAGGTCAGGAGGTCAGGGGTTGGACTCTCATTGCAGTCTGTGCCCCAACACACACACACAGTTCAACAGTAGTTATATTTTCAGTTGTTTCATATCAGCTTAGTCTTGACTGACAACAAACGTATCTGTTTCCTGATCTTGTTGATAGGAAATTTGAAGTGGATACGGTAGTTTACAATGGTACTCCTACATGAGTGAGGAGATGGTGTGAAGTTCAGACATGGATTAAGCAGCCATTCTCTCTGCGTTCCATGCTACTCAATAAGGAGTAATGGCTTAAGCACTGCAGTCTATTTTAGGAACGACCTCAGTTCTGGTAAAGATAATCAATGTGGTTAGCACGGCTAGAGCTACTGGATGGAGAATATCCTAGATTTCTTTTTCTAAAGGACCAGTGGGAGGTGGATGGGAAAACTCGACCACATGAGAACCAAGGAGATCCGGCCTCTGCTGCCAAGACCGCAAAGCGCACATCATGCGAACAATCTCTATCTAATCAGAACCAAATGGTGTGGACCCGGGATCATCTGAATCTACGTCGAACAGCTGTAGCATATGCAGTGCAGGCCCCAAGGAGATGTAAGTGAGGGGGAAGTATGGATAGAGTGGTTAGAGGAGGTGTAGATATCCAGAACAGTTTCCCAGGCTCTGCGTGCAGCTGGACCTCTCCTTCACTCTCCAGTCTTTCTCTCTGTCACATCACCACACAGTAAACATTAGATACAGGCTTGGATGTGAACGACCATTGATGAGGAAGCAAGCCCAGTTAGATAGAGGCTCTTCGGTGACTCCTTCTGCTCTCATGGTTTGGTTGTTGCCTGCTAGCCTAGCAGGACTGTGAACTCAGCTGTTGTTGCTGTATGTCCTGCTCTCCTCAACAACAGGGGGGGGGGGGGGCTTGCACAGCCTTTATGGTCGAACGATGTGTGTGTGTGTGGTGTGTGTGGTGTGTGTGTGTGTCTCAGGGCCGGGGATGTCACCCGTAGCAGCCGCCTGTATGTCCCCTTGCCCCAGAGAGTGAAGTCCCAGCCCGCCCCAGTCGCCCGACCATCTCTCTTACTCTACATGGCACTTTGAGGCCACCGTCACTGCCACTCACCCCGGCTCTGTCTGAGCTGACCTGAATCCCAGCTCCACCCAGCGTCCCAGCAGTCTCCGCATCTCACTGTGCAGGGTGTCTTTTTACATTTACAACTGGAAGAAGAAAAAGAACAGTCTGTCTGTTATTTTGCTGATATCTTTAGGCTAGGCAGTAGATTTTATCTGACATCTTGGCAGGTCATTTTTCTATTGGAAGGGCAAAAACAGGACAACGCTTAAGTTAGCTAGTGGTGCTTCTCTGTTCTCTGGGGTTGTACTGTGTATGTACTTTGTCTTTGTAGTGTGTGTTTATGTGTCCGAGTGAGTGTGTATATGAGTGTGACGAAGAGTTTGTGCATCTCTGTAGTGTGTGTGTGTGTAGGTGTGTGTGTGTGAGAGAGCGGTCGTTAGCATGCTGTGCGTGTCCTCCTGCGCTGCAGTGATCATAGCCCTGGGTAATGAGGCGGGGGGGGAGTGCAAGGTGGGGCTCAGCCAGGCACAGCAGAAACATGTCTGCCAAGCGGAACAGAGAGACCAGCGTCTGGCAGGAGCGCTCCCTCTAGCACACCTCCACCTCCTCTCACAGCCATCTCTTTCTCTCTCTCTCTCTCTCTCTCTCTCTCTCTCTCTCTCTCTCTCTCTCTCTCTCTCTCTCTCTCTCTCTCTCTCTCTCTCTCTCGCCCAGCTCAGCCCATTTCACCTGTCCTCTTCCTATCCTCTTGCCTCAGTTTCACCCTTTAATCTCCCTCTCCTTCCCTTTTGTTGACCTCCCTCACCCTTTCTTATCCATCTTCTATTTTCTGGCTCATCTCATCATGTCTCTTCTCACACTTTCCCCACTGTCTGCTAATCGAATTTTGTGGACTGAGTGTACTCACAGCCATCTCTCTCTCTCTCTCTCTCTCTCTCTCTCTCTCTCTCTCTCTCTCTCTCTCTCTCTCTCTCTCTCTCTCTCTCTCTCTCTCTCTCTCTCTCTCTCACTCTGTCTGTCTCTCTATATCTCCTCCTCCGTTGCTAACCCTACTCCCGTTCTCTCTCTCCAGCCCGTACCCATCGATGACTCCTTCTGTGGGCTGGACATCAACCAGCCCCTTGGGGGCTCCCAGCTGGTCACGGGCCACCCCCTCTACACGGAGACCCGCGACCGCATGACCTCCGTCACCTCCTACGTCTACAACGGCTACTGCGTGGCCTTCGTGGGGACCAAGAGCGGCCGCCTCAAGAAGGTCAGTCGACAGCGCCACAACTAGAACACAGCACTTCAGTAACGTCGTCCATCTTGCTGCTCTGGCAGATGTCCGCTCAGCGCTTCTGGAGCCCTGCAGACTGTGTGGGCAGTCCACACGGCCCCCCAGGGGCCATACAGTGTTAAAACGCTCCTATTCCTGGACGTATGGACCCCAGTCACGGCGATCAACGCCATGTCTCCGTGTTTAACGCCTGTGGTGGGGGTGGGGGTGGTCGGCAGGGTGCTTCCTCTGGAGTGGTTGTTATATGTAACCTGTGTTGAGTGCCCCAGTGTCGCAGTGCTGAATCACCTTCGCTGGCCCATTAGTTTTAATGGGCACCTTGCTACCTGGCGCACAGTGAGGGGCTGGAGAGAGCAGGCCCACGCGAAGCCTTTGCAGAGCAGAGCTGGGGAGCACCAATGCTGGGTTAAGGGCTGCCAGCCAGCTCATAATGACAGATTTCACAGCTCCGCCACAAAAAACAAGGTGGCATGAAAGCACCTATGAGGAGGTCATTAGAGCCAGTCTAGAGTGGCCTGATTGGCTCGCTGAGCAGGGTGCCTTGCAGGGGAAGTAACTAGTGATTGGCAGGAAGGGATCACCTGACATAATCAACAATCACGTTCAACAAGGCTGATGTGTACATTTGTGCCGCCAACTATTGGATATTTTGACTGTTTGTTGGTTTTTGACAGCTGTTGGTTGTCATGTGATTCTTTTCCCTACAAACACAAACACACACACAAACATGCACACACACAAGCCCCCAGAGCTGGCATGACCAAGCTTTAGTTTTTTCCACCCTGTGGGAAACGACACAATCGGCCCTAATTCATTTAGGTTCTCCTGCATTCATTTCTCCATAATCAGAACGTTGCACAGGAACAGGGGAGGTTCATTCTGCATGATCTTCTTGTTTCAACCAGTTAATAATTTAGTGCACGGCTCTAAGTGGTTGAATGAAATGAGACAGAGAACATCATTCTCCCCACTCTGCAGCCTCAGCATGCACATATCTCTTATCTCCAGCCTCCTACCCTCACACTCTCTGCCTGTTACATTCCCTACCTCCGTCTCCAATCTCCTGCTCCATGCATGGAGATCCCATGCAAAGTGGCCCTGTGTGCTGGGGCCTCCTCCCTGCTTCCTGCTCATGGGCCGCGGCTGTAACCACAGTAACGCTAGCATGGGGGAGGAATTAACCCGGATATCAGGAGCGCACCGAGAGACACGGCGCCACGCTCCAGCGCCCAGCTCACAGCGCCCAGCCCCGGCGCCAAGCCCTGGAAGAAAAGTCCGGAAGTCCACTCAGCTGAGGAGCTGATCCGTACATGACAATGGCAGAGGAGAGGATGATGTTGTTTTGTCCCTGGTTGGGTGTGGGTGTGTGCGTGTGGATGTGTGTGTGTGTGAGTGGGTGTGTGTGTGGGTGTGTGCCAGGACATGTCAGGGTAGCCGTGTCCGTCCGTCCGTCTGTCTGTCTGTGTCATAGGAGCAGCAAGCAGGCTGGAGCAGAGCGTGACAGGGAGGGCTATATGGTGACAGGAGCCTATAGGATGTGACACTTGTAACAGCAGGTGACATGGCGGAGAGATGTCACTGGAGCTTCCTCACGGTAGAGGCTGTGTGTCTTACACCTCCCCCACCCAGAGGGAGGGAGAGGGACACAGAGGGAAGGAGACCAGGAAAGAGAGAGAGACATAGAAAGAGGGAGACAGAGAAAAAGGAACACAAAAAATAGAAAAAGCAGAGGGAGGAAGAGACTGTTGAAATGTGAATTTAGTGCACCCAAAGAAACCAGGCCTGCACCGCTGCCTGTAATTGGATTGGCTCCCTTCCCGAAAACCACTCCCCCCCCTCCCCCCCGCCCCCCCCAACTCTCACACACTCCCATCCCCCTACCGCATCCCCATTCAATCCACACTCCCCCAGCTCGCTGCTCCCCCCCTCTCCCTCGCTCCATCTCTCCCTTCTGTCTGTGTTGCTGTTCCATGGGCTCTGCTGGAGCATGGCGAAGCCTCGTAGCCCCGGCGGATGGCTCTGCCTTTGGCAGCTTTCTGTACTGATTGAGGAACATGGGGTTAAGAGGGAGGAGAGCACACACACTGAGGGGTGAAGAATGCAAATATGAGGTGATGGAAGACACTGGCACAGTACATTACACCTGTGTTTGTTACCTAGCTGTCATGGCTGGCTCAGAGGACGTGTGTGTGTATTAGATGTAGCCAGCTGTATGTAAGCTCAGTGTCCTGGGTGGCCCCCTGAAGGTAGTGATGGATGGCGCAGGGATTGGGGGGGTGGGGGCGCGGAGGTGGTTTGGGGGCTGTGGATGTTCACCTCAGCAGAAAGCTGGCGGGGGCCAATCGATAGCCACCGCCCCCGTCCATACCCCTGACACCTCTTTCAGGGAGCAGCAGAGGGCAGGGAGCTTTGTGTACATATCTGGTCGTGTATCACACCTAATGTTTCAATACGGATTGTTCTAGAGATGTATATGTTTTGGTCTCTTCTGGATGCAGGTTACATAACAATTGCATAATTGTATTCAGATTGGCACTGTGTGGTTCAGGTCTTTGCTCAAGCACTGATTCTACACAGGGGATGAGGTGGGGAGAAGAGGAGGGGGAGGAGGGGAGGGGAGGGGAGGGGTGGGGAGAGGAGAGGAGGGGAGGGGAGGGGAGAGGGGGGGGGGGGTGAGGGGAGAGGGGAGAGGGGAGAGGGGAGAGGGGAGAGGGGAGAGGGGAGAGGGGAGAGGGGAGAGGGGAGAGGGGAGAGGGGGGAGGAGAGGATAGGAGAGGAGAGGAGAGGAGAGGAGGGGGGGGGGGGGGTGAGAAGAGGAGGGGAGAGGACCCAGCTTGGCTGTATTAAGTGGTAAGTGAGCCGGGGGGAGTGCTGCCTTTGATTCAGCCCGGATGGAAGCTCATGTAAACGTGGATGTAAAGAGAGATGTGCACAGTAGATGAATAGGGGGTTAAGATGCCCCTAGCAGGCGTTCCTCCAGAGGTTCCTCTGGTGAGAGAAATCAAGCTGTCCTAACAGCAGCCATGGAGCTCCTCTCTGGAGCCAGGTTCCCGAGGACCTGACGCTGAGCTGCCCTCCCTGCTGGCCTCCTGCTTCCAACAACCAGCAGACTGAAGCTATCAGATCAGTAGATCTGTCTGGTAATGTATGGATGTCCTAACTGTAGGCCATGCTCTAAGGGAAGGACATTTCTCCACAGACCTAGATGCCCCTAAGTCCCTCAGTGTCCCCAGTTACATCAGCCCACCAGTTACATAGTCCTCCTGCCCCCCAGTCCCTCAGCCCCCGTCCCACAAGAACTGTTCTGTGCTGTACTACAAGCAGCTTTTGGCCTATTTGATTGGTCCTCAGCTTGCCTCAGTGGGTGGGTCATGCCAGTCTGGTTCAGCTGTGTCCTCTCAGTGTCCTGGCAGAGCCAGACAGATATCCCAGTGACCTGTTAAGCTGCACAGGGCAATGCCACCTTCTCGCCCGGCCCGCTCCATCATCTCAGTGACACGTGTCTGTGTGGTGAGGGTGGGAGGGGGGAGGGGAGAGGGGGGGAGGAGGGAGGAGGCGCAGCGGTGGGAAGCAGCTGAATGTAGCACATAAAGAACCGGGGAGATGAAACAGCCGTGTACACAGGCAGCTGCTCCTGAGGTCCCCGTTGGTCAGCCCTCCCACCTGGTCACACACTGAACCTGCTCTCTCTTTGGGACTGTGTGTGTGTGTGTGCGTGTGTGTGGGTGTGTGTGTGTGCATCTGTGCCTCTGGGTCTTTTTCTGGGTGTGTGTTGAGGTGTGTCAATTGTTGCTGTTCTCTCAGATCTCTGGCCCCTTCCTCTCTTGTGTGACTGTCCTGCACTGTCACCCTAATGACCAGGACACTGAGCCCTGCCAAGCAGAGACACTCACAGAGAGAGAGAAAGAGAGAGACAGGGAGAGAGAGACAGGGAGATTAGGGTGGGGAAGGGGTTGAGAGAGAGAGAGAGAGCCAGGGAGAGAGAGAGCCAGGGAGGGAGAGAGAGAGAGAGAGAGAGAGAGAGAGAGAGAGAGAGAGAGAGAGAGAGAGAGAGAGAGAGAGAGAGAGAGAGAGAGAGAGAGAGAGAAAGAAGAGAGGGGAAGAAGAGAGGGGAAGAAGTGGGGTGGTGCTGCAGTCAAACCAGCTTGGAGGATGGTGTCCCTAGCAACAGCTGAGGCCCATGGCAACAGCTGAAACGAGGCCCATCCTGCCCCCCCTGGAGAACGCTGTCCTCTGAACACAGCAGGAGGGGCCATGCAACCTGTCTGACACACACTCACACACACACACACACACACACACACACACACACACACAGGACACTCATACACACACCACAGAACACGATACTGCTACAAACTAATCCCATTAAATTGTGATTTGATCATTGAATTTCATAGTAAGTATCAAGCAGAGTTTACCTTGAGTACAGTACAGTTGTGTTTGTGAGAGACAGTGACAGGCCCAGGCTGTGCCATAATTGCTTACAGGTACAGTTTGTTTCCAATCATCCTAATCATTTGTTTTTCCCCATTCACAATGACAGCTGCATCACTTTGCATTCAAATTGAATGGTGGGGTTCAATTAAGTCCTGCTGAACAAATAATTGCATCCTTTTGTGAAATCATTGGCTTTTGTTTGTTTCTTTCTGTGTTATGAAAGGACACAATCTCATTAGGTATAAAACTGTTTATCACACTATTAATGTAAAAAGTGACAACAAAATGAACAGGACAAATGGAACCATGTTTAATATGTGACAGCTGTCAGTATTTCTCCAGAAACGACACATCTAACAGTTTCACAGTGAGATTGGCAGCAATCTTCCTAGGCTCGTCATACTAAGCAATTCAGATTCAATTTGTCCCGTGGTCATAACTGGACTCTAGGATTGCCTGTGGAAATAGGCAGCTGTAGTCTCCAGCACATCGACCCAAACCCCATTTCTCTGTGAAAAGAGTCCTAATAGAAGGCCCTGGAATGACACCCAGGGCCAAACACAGATGAATCATGGAGCGGTTTATGTTGCCCTCAGCTTTCAGGACACCAGCAAACAGTTTCCCCCTGCTGTTAGAGAATGGCCCACAAGCATTATCCTCTACAGCTGTTTGGGATGAAGGGACAGACGGACGGACAGATGGACAGACAGACAGACAGAGGGACGGACAGACAGACAGACAGAGGGACAGACAGACAGACAGACAGACAGACAGACAGACAGACAGACAGACAGACAGACAGACAGACAGACAGACGGACAGACGGACAGACGGACGGAGGGACGGAGGGAGCTGCTTTGTAAAGGAGGGCCTCAGATCCTCAGACAGGCTGGACTCCTCAGAGCCCTAGAGACGGCATCAGAGGAAGCCACAAGACCAGGCGCAGAAACTGTTAGCTATAGGAGCCGGCCACGCTGAGGACATCGGCTAAGCTGCTTAGTTACTACAGGAGAAACGCCACAAGACTACAAAGAGAATGTTCTGTTTTAGAAAAGGTAGCACTTTGCACTGTGTTCACTGTGTGAACGTACTGAAGGGTTGAGTGGGTGTGCTTGCTGGAAGTCACTGTTCTTATTTGTTTGTGTGTACAGCATGAGTCAATTGCTTTCTGGCTAACCAGTAGTTTATTGTGTGTGTGTGTGTGTGTGTGTGTTTGAAGAAAGCCTGTAGGAGATCCTGGCCCCTCCCTGACCCTAACCTGCTTAGTGCTTAGCACCTGCCCCACCCTCCACACTCTCCCCTCCCTCCCCACCCTCCCAGCTTCCACACTCTCCCGCCCTCCACACTCTCCCCTCCCTCCCCACCCTCCACACCCTCCCCACCCTCCACACCCTCCACACTCTCCCCTCCCTCCCCACCCTCCACACCCTCCCCACCCTCCACACCCTCCACACTCTCCCCTCCCTCCCCACTCTCCCCTCCCTCCCCACCCTCCACACCCTCCCCACCCTCCACACCCTCCACACTCTCCCCCTCCCTCCCCACCCTCCACACCCTCCACACTCTCCCCTCCCTCCCCACCCTCCACACCCTCCACACCCTCCCACCCTCCCCACCCTCCACACCCTCCACACCCTCCCCACCCTCCACACCCTCCACACTCTCCCCACCCTCCCAGCCTCCACACTCTCCCCAGCCTCCCCAGCCTCTACACCCTCCACACCCTTCACACTCTCCTCAGCTTTCCCACCCTCTCTCCTTCAGTTTTGTTTCCTGTCCGGCTCTGAGGAGAAACCCTTCATCCCCCAGCTCTGGCCAGGAACCTCCCTGCAGCCTCCAGTGTTAAGGGCCAAGTTGAACAGAAGATGAAGATTCCCTGCTGTTCCATTCAAAGCCCTGTCACCTCACCTCCCCCACCCCCCACCCCTACTCCCCTGTCACCTCACCTCCCCCACCCCCCCCCCCACTCCCCTGTCACCTCACCTCCCCCACCCCCCACCCCTGCTCCCTCACATCAGCACCGCTTCCCTTCTCCTCACAAACCTCCATCACGTCCCCCTCGGCTTGGACGGCTGTCCACTCTCACTCTCTCATCTCTGTCCTCATGGATATTCCCTACTCTAGCTCTGTCCTGTGTGTGTGTATGTGTGTGTGTGTGTGTGAGTGTGAGTGTGTGTGTGTGTGGAGGTCTGGTCAGCCAGCTGTCTCTTTCTCTCCCCCTCTCTCCCTTCCTCTCCCTCCGTCTCTCCCAAACTCTCCATTACCATGACACTGCCCTCCCTGCAGTGATCTCATTACTCACATTCAAACTGCTCGCTCTCTCCTCCCGTTGGCCTGCTTCTTGCTCCCTTTCTTGCCTTCCCTTTCGTCTGCAAATGACTTGCAGAGAAAGTATTTCATTATCTATCAAGAAGAGAGAAATACTCACAAACATTACTGCAGAATGATTTAGTCCTAATTGAGCTTGTAGAGCTACAGTAGGCTATTAGGTATTTGTTTGTACCCTACCAACCCCCTGAAGACTTGATCACATGAGACAGCAAGCACAATGTGTGCTGCTGACGACAGAATTATTTATCTGGCCAGCATAGCCACGTCTCCCAGAATAAACCACTTTATCCTCTTATTCATTATCAGCAGGGCACAGGTTATTGTTGTGAAACAGATTACTGTATGTTGACAGTGTTATGTAATTGGACATGACATAACGTTAGGCTAGATGAATTAACCCTTTATTGATTACTGGTTCTGATCACCTAAGAATCTTGGAGAGAATGTAACATCCAACACGTTCGAATGGACTTAGCCTCAACGTTCCGTTGACGCCGTCGTCGTTTGTCACGGCTTGAGCAAACCCAACGTGTCAGATAAATGCGATCCAGTAGGAGTGTTGGACGGCAGTGGAGGTGGTGGCAGCAGGGCCGTGCAGCCCCCACGCTGCTCCTCTGGGGGCCTGTCAGCCACCCTGGGGCCTGGAGCTCATGGTGCTGTGGTCCGCCCTGATGTGGAGCTCAGTGTCATCAGGACTGGGAAACCACATCAGACACCACCGGCTCTCCACATCCCATGTCCCTCTGCTGACACAGGGAGACTAGCCATGTGAGAATGGAGCACTTTGTTTCCCCAAAATGCATTTATTATACACAGCTTTTTCAACTGCGGTGGAGGAGTAAAACAGCATCCTGGCAGTCGTTTTTTTTTATCTGGGGTGTTTAATTAAACACAGCTGAAATGTGTCCAGGACATTATGCAACGGAGCAGCTCAGGGAGCCTAGATCTCAGCCTATCAATATTCCTGTTTCATTCCCAGCCAATGGAAGCACTGCAGGGAAAACATTTGAAATTCATTGAAATTCTTATCAGTTGTGTTGTCTGGCCTATTGATCTGATGCTTTGAAAACAGCCTGGTGCGGAGGGTAAGCCAATCTCTGACACTAGCCTGAAGTACTGTGTACAAATCACCCTTACTTCCCAATGGCCAACCAATCACAGCATAGAATACTATAGCGTAGGTGAAACACAAACATGTGTTAGCACAGTTAGCATAAGCAGCAGCCAGAGCTGGGCATGGCTCTCCTGAGGATGGGGGGGTGTTGCACTGAGCAGGCTGCACGTTCAGGGAGGAAGAGCAGTTACATTCTGGCTTCTCTGTGACCTCAGACACAAAGGAGAAAAACAGAGAGAAAACATCGTTAGGACACATAAATTCCACAAATAGATTAGTTCTGGCTGTCAGAGTGGGTGGTTGGCACGATGCCAGACAATATTGATCAGATTTACAAAGCACTTGAATGAGCCAGATCACTCTGATCACCCAATTTATTACTGTGGGCTTTCAGAGTGGCCAGAAATGAGATAAAACAATGATCGGATGGAGAGAGAGGACCAACTGGCAGACTTGTGTGCGGGTAATGACTCCTCCAGCGTGGCCTGCTGTGAAGACAGTTCTCTGATACAAGACTACACTACGCCACACTACCCATGCTGTGTGCTGATACACACTGGGAACAGTCATGAAGATGAGAGGATATCGCAAGTGCGTTTACATAATAGCCCGAGCGCTTAACACCTCAAGATTGCTTGAGAGGGCAAAACCATCGCCCTCTCATCTCTCTGAAAAAAAAGAAAGAACAAAAGAACATCCCAAACAAATGTTCTCATTTGCAAACTGTCACTTTCTCGAGCTGCCTGGCGTCATGGAGATGTAAAAGTTGAAGAGTCTGGTTTGATGAAATCCAGACGTGTCGTTCCTCCGAAGCTGAGTGCTCAGAGAGACAGTGGGACTGATGTTCCTGTGTGTTCCGGCAGGACGCTACTCGTGCCTCCTGCCTCCTGCCTCCTGCCTCCTGCCTCCTGCCTCCTGCCTCCTGCCTCCTGCCTCCTGCCTCCTGCCTCCTGCCTCCTGCCTCCTGCCTCCTGCCTCCTGCCTCGCACAGGCAGCCATATGCAGGCCTCCCAGGGTGTCTGCCTCACAGCCTCTCCTGAAAGGCTCTTCAGTTCCCTCATCACTGCATGTTTACAGCCAGCGTTTGATAGGATTCATATCAGCGTTCCCCCCCGCTCTGTCGAGAAATGCTCCGTTATTCTGCTGGGCTAATGTGGTTGATGAGGAATGGCAGTCATTTGTTGCCATCTGCATTGTTGCACTTAAATGCTGGCTTGATTCATAGAAACATTTATAAGGAGCTTTGACACACACAGTCTCTTCTGCCTCTCGTTAGTCTTTCCTTCCCTCTTTCTGATCCCTCCTTCATCCTTCTCCCTTCCTGAGCCCCAGAGAGAAGAGCAAGCGTCAGTCTAATGAACTGTGATCCAGTGCTAATAGTGTGTGATGATATCCCTGAACACTAATAACATCTACATTCACCACCTCATTACCTGCTTATCACTTCCTCCACCTAGCCCCATCCACAGAGCACTGCCCCTCCCCCATGCCCTGCTGGCCCAATGGCTGAGGAGAAACAGAGGCTTAATTAGTGTTGCCACTCTGTTGCTAGATGTAGAAACCTTTCACCTTACTTAGCGACACAAACCATTGAATCCAGTGACAAAACTGGTGACTTTACACTACTTTGGTAATGTCTGCTATTGTTGTTGAACAGCAGCAAAATAGCTGTAATTGTACCTCCGCGCTGCCAAGGGGTCAGTCAGAGGCAGTCAAACCCCCCCCCGCAATTTCGGTTGGATTTATGTCATCATGTAATATAGAAACTTTTTGTGACTTTTCAGAAAGCCAGTAGTGACTTTTGGCGGTAGCGATTTTTTGGCAACACTGGGCCTATTGGGATTGGAGAGTTTTGGACTGCCTTTCTAGAGAGCCGCATGGAGTGTGTTTACTAGCTAGCTGCTGTGTTGACCCCTCTAGGGCCCTGTTAGCTGTACTGCTGTAGATAGAGTGATGTGTGTGTGTAACTAGGGTGGCGTGGGAGGTCCCATCCATTCCCCTCTTCCTGGAGGAAACACAGACCACCTCTGACCCCAGGGTCAGAGAAAGATCACGCCGAAGCAGGCCGCCTGAGCCTTGACACTGCTTAAAGCCCTATCTGTCTGTCTGCCTGTCTGTCTGTCTGTCTGTCTGTCTGTCAGCCAGCC